>NC_060190.1:13142185-13442185 GCF_021184085.1 Oncorhynchus gorbuscha | reverse complement strand
AAATTTATGAAAATGTAGAAAGCCATGAAGCCTTGAGCGAGTCTACTTAGGGAACCTATTGCCACTTTCAAACTCATACAATATATATTTTTTAAAGCATTCATAAACCATAATACACTAATTCAGTGACCAGGGTTAAGTGAAAACTGACCTGGAAAGGGGGGTTGTACTTGGTGACCTCCACAGAGAGCTCCTCAGAGATGTTGTTGCCGTTGTCCAGCAGGGTGACCAGGCAGAAGTAGGCCAGGCAGGGGGAGTCTGAGGGGTGCCAGGCTGCTGCCAAAACTACCAGGCCATCCCTGGAACACAAAATTATAGTCAGAAGTATGTAGAATCATAGTCGCAGTCACCAGCTGACTATTACGTCAAATCATGTAGTGAGATAAATTAACATCCAGAAACCTAGATGAGAGCTCGACTTACTGGCTCAGCTGCATGTCCATGTAGGTAACATTCACTCCCTCCTTGATTTCCTCATAGTTGCTCTCTGACCCCTGATTGATGGCGAAAAAAAAAAAAAAAAAAACAGGTCATGCCTTCAGGACAATCATCCAATCTACTGGTTAACTACCAAAATAAAGGAAACACCAACGTAAGTCTCTTAATAGGGTGTTAATAGGGCCGCCACTAGCCACCTGAAAAGCGTTGATGCACCGTGGCATAGATTCTCCAAGTGTCTGGAACTCTATTGGAGGGATGCAATACAATTTTTCCACAATAAATTGCATAATTTGGTGTTTTGTTGATGGAAAACACCGTCTCAGGCGTCGCTCCAGGATCTTACATAAGTGTTCAATTGGTTTGAGATCTGGTGACAGACACACACACACACACACACACACACACACACACACACACACACACACACACTTTAAACCCCCTATGCTCCTTTGATACCACTCTTTCAAAGTCACTGAGATCTCTTCTAGCCATGGTAGCCATAATGGCTAAGCATGATGATATGTTCATTTATTAATTAACTCAGGAAGCACATGCTTTGTGTCCCTCATTTACTCAAATGTTTTCTTTATTTTGGCAGATAACTGTCCAACCAAGGGGACAGTTCACCTCAAAGTAACGCACCATGATTTAACGCAACCTGACAAATTAACGTACCATGATTTAACGCAACCTGACAAAGTAACGTACCATGATTTAACGCAACCTGACAAAGTAACGCAACACAACATTCATGTAAAGTGTTGTTCTGCTTACCCAGATGACGTCGGCGACACTCTCCGTCAGAGCACGGCTGGAGTCCCAGCTGAGGACCTGGTGCTCTGTGACCTCATCCACCTTTCATTTACTGAGCCCACATTAGGTCAGAGTATACAGGCAGCCCGTCTCTCCCACCCACAGAACACTGTGGAGCTATAGAGGGAGAAGAGGGTATGTGAGCTGTTATCATCATATTACCTATTAATGACTATATTTGGGGGATTCATAGGACTCCACTAGAAGAAACGTGCATTATTGTTGGTAAGCGGGGCGAGCATGCCAAAGAGGCTGGAGACGCGGCGTCCGATGCCGGAAGCACCCCCTGGCCCCGAGCGCCCTCTGCAGCGGCCGGAGGGGTCCGCCCGAGACGCATCAACTGGCCCTTGTAGGATGACACGATGAAACTACCCCCCTGAGGGAAGAGAGGGATGGTGGGATGAGGGAGGAGAGGAAAGGGGCTGAAATCAACAGCACATAATGTTTAATCCGATAAATATGCTCAACGTGTATCTGTGCGCTACCATTTTACACAGAATTTGTTGGCAATTCTCAATCCACTAATAATGAGCACCTGCTCTATACATCCTTTATCTGTGATTGCGGAGCAGTGCTGTATTCAAGTGCATTGGAGATGTTGTACCCACTGTGGCTATTAAAACCTACCCTAACCAGACACCGTGGATGGATGGCGGCATTCGAGCAAAACTGAAAGCGCGATCCACCGCATCTAACCATGGAATATGACTGAATACAAACCGTGTAGTTATTCCCTCCGCAAGGCAATCAAACAAGCAAAATGCCAGTACAGGGACATGGTGGGGGCGCAAAGGACACGAGACGTATGTGGCAGGGTCTACAGGAAATCACGGATGACAAAAAGAAAACCAGCCACCGACGTCACGCTTCCAGACAAACTAAACACCTTTTTTGCCCGCTTTGAGGATAACACAGTGCCACCGTTGCTTCCCGCTAACAATGACTGCTGCCCTCCCCCCTCTCCTTCTCTGTGGCAGACGTGAGTAAAACATTTAAACATGTTAACCCTCGCAAGGCTGCTGGCCCAGACGGCATCCCTAGCCACGTCCTCAGAGCATGCGCCAGCTGGCTGGTGTGTTTACAGACATAGTCAATCGCTCCATATCCCAGTCTGTTGTCCCCACATGCTTCAAGATGGCTTCCATTGTTCCTGTACCCAAGAAGGCAAAGATAACTGAACTAAATGACTATCGCCCCGTAGCACACACTTCTGTCATCATGATGTGCTTTGAGAGACAGGGATCATATCACCTCCACCTTACCTGTCACCCTAGACCCACTTCAGTTTGCATACCAACCCAATGGGTCCACAGACGACGCAATCGCCATCACACTGCCCTATCCCATCTGGACAAAAGGAATACCTATGTAGGAATGCTGTTCACGGACTACAGCTCAGCATTCAACACCATGGTACCCTCCAAGCTCATCATCAAGCTGGAGGCCCTGGGTCTCAACCCTGCCCTGTGCAATTGGGTCTTGGACTTTCTGACGGGCCACACCCAGGTGGTGAAGGTAGGAAACAACATCTCCACTTCGCTGACCCTCAACACTGGGGCCCCACAAGGGTGCCTGCTCAGCCCCTTCCTGTACTCCTTGTTCACCCGATTGCGTGGCCATGCGCGCCTCCAACTCAATCATCAAGTTTGCAGACGACAACAGTAGTGGGCTTGATTACCAACAACGATGAGACAGCATACAGGGAGGAGGTGAGGGCGGTGTGTGGGAGTGTGGTGTCAGGAAAACAACCTCTCACTCAACGTTAACAAAACAAAGGAAATGATCGTGAACTTCAGGAAACAGCAGAGAGCACCCTCCATCCACATCGAAGGGACAGCAGTGGAGAAGATGGAAAGTTAAGTTCCTTGGCGTACACATCACAGACAAACTGAAATGGTCCACCCACACAAGACAGTGTGGTGAAGAAGGCACAACAGCGCCTCTTCAACCTCAGGAGAATGAAGAAATTTGGCTTGTCACCCAAAACCCTGACAAACTTCTTTGATGCAAATTGAGAGCATCCTGTATCACAGCCTGGTACGGCAATTGCACCACCCTCAACCGCAAGGCTCTCCAGAGGGTAGTGAGGTCTGCACAACGCATCACTGTGGGAAAACTACCTGCCCTCCATGACACCTTCAGCACCCGATGTCACAGGAAGGCCAAAAAGATCATCAAGGACATCAACCATCCGAGCCACTGCCTGTTCACACCGCTATCATCCAGAAGGCGAGGTCAGTACAGGTGCATCGAAACTAGGGCCGAGAGACTGATAAACAGCTTCTATCTCAAGGCCATCAGATCGCTAAACAGCAATCACTAACTCAGAGAGGCTGCTACCTACATTGAGATCCAATCACTGGCCACTTCAATAAATGTATCACTCGTCACTTTATTCAATACCACTCTAAATAATGCTACTTATAATGTTTACATATCTTACATTACTCATATCACATAAATATACTGTATTTTATACCATCTATTGCACCTTGCCTCAGCCGCTCGGCCATCACTCATCCATATACTTATATGTACATATTCTCATTCACCCCTTTAGATTTGTGTGTATTAGGTTGTTGTTGGGGAATTGTTAGATTACTTGTTAGATATTACTGCACTGTCGGAACTAGAAGCACAAGCATTTCGCTACACTCGCATTAGCATCTACTAACCATGTGTATATGACCAATAAATGTGATTTGAAGAACAATGCATCCACAACATACCAACTTACCCTAACAGCCACAACAAAGTTGCAGAGGTTTTCGCCCATGTCAACCACAGTCTCAGCGTAATTCCCCTCGTGGGCCAAACTGGGCCAGAACCGGGCTGTTCCCTCCGGAGCCACCGCCATGACAGAGATAGACTGAGCATTCAAGACAAAGTCCCACAACAACCATGACTGATGGTGAGTTGATTGGAATTTCAGTTAATTTGTTCCTGATTATTAGCCTGGGTGCCAGCTTATTCAGTCAAGAATGCCTTGTCAAGACAACAACAAGTAGGAAAGAGACTGGCACTCAGGCTAGCTGCTCAACAGCTAACAGTTAAGTCATTAGGCAGACATGTGCGATGTGTTCCCACCTTTGGAGGTTGAATAGTTTAGTTTCCTGATTAGTGATATAGTCATTGATTACCTGAACAGTGGCAGTCTCCAGAGGGCTGGGAGATGATATCGAGATGAGGTCAGCATAGTAGACAAACTCACTAGTGGGCAGCTGGAGGCCCTTACATACTGACAACTAGGAAACACAACAGAGAAGGTTCACGCATTGGCACTGCATGTTTTTTTTTGTTATTATAGGACACACTGTATCAATGTGTTGCATATCTCATCATTATCAACCAGGGTTGTGTATCCAGTTTTGAAACGGAGTGACACAAAGTGGTAGGGTTCTACCTGGACTTGCCCAATAAGGAGGGGTCATTTTGTGTTCCGTTTCAAAGCGCTTTGCTACGGTGTGACCCACTGAACTGTACCTTTGCATCAGCAGTCTGGCAGATCTTCCAGATGATCAGTCTCTCTCCACACACCATCCAGGCCCAGTCACTCTCATCCACCTTCACAGAGATCTGGTCATCAGCTGAGAGACACAAAACCCGTGGGAGAGTAGAGCATTGATCGGGATGACCTGTACAATGCATTCTACAGCATGTATAACTCGCAGAGAGATAATGACAGGAAAGAGTCAATGACCCACCATCAGCCATAGTCAAAGCCTCCATGACTTTGACAGGTAGAGAAGAACCAAACGTCTGGACATCGAAGTGGAGTGCTTCTGAAGTTGAGTAGCTCTGCACACGCGTGGGAGTTGATCTGGAAATGAGAGGGCCAGCAGTTTAAAAACACTCCACGATTGACTGTGCCTGAAGAGACACTTGAAAATGGCATGATGGAGCATGGACACTCACCTCGCTGCTAACGACGTCCTACGTGGGGAAAAGAGAAGCCCTGTAGGTGTACCGGCGAGACTCTTTCTACCGGTGACCCTTGAGGACTGCCTTCGGCCTGAACAAGGGGTGGGACGAGGGCTAAACATCGTAGCTATGCCCCAAAATGCTCAATATTAATTCAACTTCAGACAGCTCTTCTTATTTTGCGCGCACAATATGAAACTTCAGGCGCATTAAATATACGTCATGAAATACAAAATCAAATTCGCAGTACATAGTTGGTCCACTAGATCGTGCCATTGAATACATTTGTTTGTTCACTAATTGTTACGAATAACCCGTTCAAATAAAATCAGCATTACAAAATTACTGATTGAATTTATTGACTTTTGCAAGTAGCTAGTTGTAGTGTTTTGGGTGTCAGTAAACAGAACACAAATTATATTTTTTGCCATCACATTCAGGCAAAATAAGTCAATCGATCGATGACTGCAAGATGAGAGCGAGCTGCTATTTGATGGAAGGGGTAGACATACGTGATGGGGTTGCTACGATAGGCAACGGGATATTTGTGATAAAAAACAATCACATTGCATAAATATAATCTCCTTAATAGCTGTAATTGACAACGAAGAATATCAGCACGATATGCAGTGAGTGGCCAAGTTGTTGTTGATAAGATGTTTTTCGCTAAACCGGCTTAAAGTTCAGAAAGGGCCGTGTGGCCCTTCTGTCGACTGGCTAGCTTAGCTAACGTTAGCTGCTGGCTAGCTTGCTAATGACAGGACTGCAATACTCTTTGCTTAAGCTGTTTGGTGCATCATTTTACCAGTGCATTTGTTGCTCACTTGTACGCACGTCATTCATGATTCTCCCAAGTTTGCATAGTGACCCTTGCTAGCAGTTCTATTGAATGGTTGTTGTGTTGGAAAGTGTTAGCTAGCTAGCCATATAGCACATTTTTCTCTTCAACACCACTGAAGTGAGTTACTCATGGGTCTGTAATTCCATCAAGTTATTAATAGAGCTATCTAATTTCTAGCAGTGTTTGTAAGGAGTTAACTCATTTATGGAAATTCAATGCAGTAAGTTACATCAGATAAACAACGTCTTAATGCAGGTAAACATTTGCTTTTGTCCATGGTGTTGTAATATTTAATATTTTCCGAGGTTATGAAGCGGGTACGCACGGAGCAGATCCAGTACACTGTAGCTCAGTACCTGAAGCGGAGGCAGTATGTGGACACTGAAAGTTCCCTGAAGGGGACTAAACTGTCCCAGTCCGCAGAGGAGATGGCTGCCAACCTCACAGGTGAGGCTTTGAAGTGGCAGCTGGCTGGTATCTTCTGCAAAGATCTATGACCAAATCAAGTTAAACTAGTATCACAGATGTAATGGGGGAATGATGCCAACTATTTTTGCAGACATGATTAAGCAAATCTCACTTATTGAGAAGCTCAAGCATTATCTTTTAGTTTAGGATGAGTAGTACAAGGTGATTACTCATGGACATATACCTAATCTTATTGTCTCTCTTTCCTTGAGCAGTGCAGACAGAGTCGGGGTGTGCAAACATTGTCTCTGCTGCGCCTTGCCAAGCTGACCCTCAACAGTATGAGACCCAATTTTCCAGACTTCGCAATTTTCTTTCAGGTACTTCACAATTGCATAGAGACTGATGATATGTACGCTGCTATGCAACATTGGGCTATGTTCCAGTGTCCGTACTAACTTACCACTTAGTATTAAGCAATGTATTGTAAATGCTATGCTAGTTATTGTTGGCATAGGATCGTGGCCCTACTCTTTGTTTATTTTCTCTGGTCCAGAAGCGGTGTTGCCATGGGGCCAGGAGGTGAGCTGCGTCCTGTACCCACTCTTCGTTTACCTCCACCTGGACATGGTACGCTGCAGTCTGAAGGGGGCGGTGGATGGCTTCTACAGCCGCTTCCACAGCCTCTTCCTGGGGGACGCCGAGCAGCGCTCAACCGTGGAGCAGCTTCGCCATGTCCTCACCCAGCAGGATGTCACCGCCAACCCCAAGCTCCTGGCCTTACTCGACCACAAGTACGTGGTGAACCTGACGGAGCCGGCCTACAGTTACTTGTTACGCTACCTGCAGAGCGAAGACAACAGTACCCTCTGCAGGGCCCTCAGCACCCACATCCAGGTAGAGGTCACCTCCTCACCACGCACCGACTACCAGCTGTACGGGACGACGGGTGCGGGAGCTACCGGGGCCACCACCACGGCCCCCAACTCTACCTCCTCGTGGTCGGGTGCGGATGGCCCTGAGCGAGGAGAGGCGGCAGGGGTGGAGGTCCCCACAGGGATCCCGCAGAGCGAGGCGGCCCTGGAGGCACTGCAGGACTGCATTAAGAAGGTGCGTGAGGGGCCGCCGTCTCTCACCACCGTGTGCTTCTATGCCTTCCAGCACACAGAGCAGCTACTGAACACGGCAGAGGTGTCGGCTGACAGCAAGCTGCTGGCCGCCGGGTTCGACAGCTCGGCCGTCAAGCTATGGAGTCTTAGGGCCAGGAAACTGAAGGCCAGGCCACACCGGACCGACGTGTCACACATCCGCCTAGCATGTGACGTGCTGGAAGAGGAGGTGAGAGGATTTTTTTGGTTACCATTTTTACAGAAATAGTCAGTTGTTAGATAAATGGCATGGCGGTTGTTAGTATCTCTGCCACCAAATATGGGAAACTTTTACATATCTAGGCAGTACAATGGTGTGTCCTCTGAAAATGTCAATTTACTCTTTTCCCCCTGTATTCAGGCAGATGAAGAGGACGGCTCAGGCAGCGAGATCAAGACCCTGCGTGGCCACAGCGGTCCGGTGTTCCGCACAGCCTTCCTGACAGACAGTTCGGGCCTGCTGTCCTGCTCGGAGGACACGTCCATTCGCTACTGGGACCTGGGCAGCTTCACCAACACGGCCCTCTACCAGGGTCACGCCTACCCCGTCTGGGACGTGGACGTCAGCCCCTGCAGCCTCTACTTTGCCAGCGGCTCCCACGACCGCACTGCCCGCCTCTGGACTTTCTCCAGGACCTACCCTCTGAGGCTCTACGCCGGCCACCTAGCGGACGTGGACTGTGTCAAGTTCCACCCCAACTCAAACTACCTGGCCACAGGCTCAACGGATAAAACCGTCCGCCTCTGGAGTACCCAGCAGGGGGCGTCAGTGCGCCTGTTCACAGGCCACCGCGGCCCCGTGTTGTCCGTAGCCTTCGCGCCCAATGGGAAGTACCTGGCATCGGCGGGCGAGGACCAACGGGTGAAGCTGTGGGACCTGGCCTCAGGGGCTCTGGTCAAGGACCTGAGGGGCCACACGGACAGTGTCACCAGCCTGTCGTTCAGCCCCGACAGCAGCCTGGTGGCCTCCTCTTCCATGGACAACTCAGTCAGGGTGTGGGACATCCGAAACTCCCACAGCACAACCCATGCGGATGGCTCGTCCAGCGAGCTGGTGGGGCTCTACACAGGCAACACCAGCAACGTGCTCAACGTCCAGTTCATGGCCTGTAACTTGCTCCTGGTGACGGGAACAGCGCAGGAGAAACATGGACAGTAGCCATTTTGTTTTGTTTGGTCTGTCTGTTTAGTTTTGTTCAAAAGACTGTTGTGTCCATCTCAAACATGGTCACCATGGAGACATACATGTTTTCTTTCCTAAGCCAATCACAGAGAGGCTTAATTTCAGGCCAAAAGGTCACTTGCTAAAATTGCCCACTCAAGGTTGTTTTTGACAAGATCTCTGAGTAGAATAAGAGCTGTTAATCTGAACATACTGCAAAAAATGACTTGGTTTTATTTTGATGCTTATATCCACAATGCCAAAATGAGAAGTTACATGGAAGAGGGTAGGGAAGGACTTTTGATTTATGGCATTTTCACTGAGAACTACCTGATAGGTCCTACTAGTGAGACCTCAACCTTTCAGGCTCAAATGTTTCCAATAAATTTACATCAAAGTAGAATGTTCGCTTGGCATGATTACGGATGAGGATTGCATTTTGGGTCTAGTGCCTTGGTCAACACCTGTTTTATTCGGTCACGCACAAAATTCACATTGATCTTAAAAATGGGTCTCTGGCTATTCGATTACTTGAGTTGTTTAAAATCTGCATCTCCCCAGAATTTGTCCTCATGTTAAACATCATCACCGCTAATTGAGAATGTTGGTATGCTATAAAATGCTGAACTGTGATCAATATGAGAGTAGTCACAGGGAAAGAATGACAGCTGTACTTTGTTTCTTACCATTCTGTTAGTGGCATTATTTGTAATATGTTGAGAAGTGTAAATATATTTTTGTAATCTCTGACTGGCTGTACCTGGTTTTCCTTTTCCAAGAGAGATGGCACCCTGTTGCCTGTTTTTCTTTGTAGGTGAAAATTTAAGAGAAAGATTTGGACTTGGGAGTGTTTATTGTTTCATATCTATAATGCTAAAGATAAAACAAATGGATAATCTTGTCAGTTGACATACATTTTCTGTTCATATCAGCCTTTTATCTGTAAATGGCCTTTTAATAACGTCATAGGATCAACTATTTCTCCACAAATTGATCCTGATCTTTAAGATCTAAAACTTGATCTTGTGCTGTTCCACTTCAAATATACATAACATGTTAGCAGTGACTTAATCTGTCACTACCTAAAACCAGACATTCTAGAACACATTCTATAGTGAACTCTCATATCAGAGAGCGAGCAGTAACAGCCAGTTGGGCAGGGAAAGTGGGTGAGGTCAGGTGTGTTGCCATGGGAGTGGATAAACCAGTTTATGTCTGGAGGGTGTGTACCTATCTACCCACCTGCTTGACAAGCTTGTCACTCCGTCCAAACCACATACACATCAAAGAAACAGGACTGGCAAAACACCAACGCCCCTCTCTCTCTCTCTCCCAGTCTCTGTCACTGCTCACAAACAAGGGACATCTCTCCCACATACACACACCGTCCTTCTCCATCTCTCCCTAGTTTCCCCTTTAGTCTGAGCCCTCAAGATGCCCGCCAAGTCCATCAGCACCCAAGCGGATGGGAAGACCTTTGAGCAGCTGAGGCAGGAGTGTCTACAGAAGAAGAAACTGTTTGAGGACCCAGACTTCCCTGCCTGCGACTCATCCCTCTACTACAGCCAGAGTGTGCCCATCAACTTTGAATGGAAGAGGCCTGGGGTATGTAAGCTATAGTACAAATGGTCTACTACGAGGGCGCTAATGTGACAAATACAGTAATTAGTGGTAATTACAGTGTAATTAGAATATTTGTAGTTGATCGTTGAGAAGGAATGGCCTGGGTGGGGTCTCTGTCGTAGGTAGATTGCTAATTTGATCTGAAGGCAAGACACTATACAATGTTAAAGTATAGAAGACTATAATCCTTATATTTACCTTGTTCACATTATATCAAACCTCATGACCTGGCCAGTTCTGTCTGTTGATGACAAGCTTTTATCCAACCATCCCTTTAAAACCAGTACTGTAAGAAAGGAATGTATTAGCCGATACTTTTATTTGGCTAATATCAAATTCCCTTTCTGCAGTGTTCATGTCTTGAAACTTTAAAATGTCCTATGTACACAAATGAAGCTAGAGATGCTGTACATGCCTGTCTCACGTGTAGGGCACAGTCTTCTGGAATGTAGCCTTGAAGCATGCATTGAATGTTTTCTCTCTGTTGACTTTGCTGGGAGTGGTGGTTATGTGCTCAGAGAGGTTAGCTAACCTTAGGAGTTTACGCTAGCCAGTTTTCACTCATTGTTTATCCACAACAACTTTCATACTGTGCATTTCAATACATACCGCTGACCACACACCGCCAATGAGAGTGAGTGCCTTGCCAAGGTTGATACAGCAGTGTGTAACGAATAAGATCTGTGATCAACCATTAACACTAGCATACCTCAAACCTCCAAGAAAACCATCTCTCCCTGTAACATTAGATACTAAAATGGGAAAGATCCAACTAAGATCCTATTTATGATCCTTACACATTTTTCTCTCGGGTGACCCTTGTGAATGAATACCTGTACCGCCTCTCTGTGTTTCTGCGTTCCAGTGACTGGGGACTGATTAAGACGCCAGGAATGTGAACACACCTACCCGAGGCGGCAGAGTCACTCCTAACCCCATCTCCGTTTAAACCCGTTTCTCCACTGTCACTAAGCCTCTTACACCTGTTCCTATTCTTTTACAGGAACTTTGTGAGAATCCCGAATTCATAGTTGGTGGGGCTGACAGGACAGACATATGTCAAGGAGCACTAGGTTTGTATACATAATGCTTCTTATATGATACAAATCATATATCATACATCCATATCCAAACACTAGAAATAACAATGAGATATTTGTCTGGGGACCACAAGAAAGCAGATTGCGGGCCTGAAAAGGCCCCCGGGCATTGAATTCAAAACATAGACTCTAGCATCACATACGACAGCTAAGATGGGGGGGTTATGTCCATGGCTTTCAGTGTGTAGGTCCTGACTCACTAAATCTCTCTCTCTCGGTCTGTCACTGTCTGTGTCACCCAGGGGACTGCTGGCTCCTGGCAGCCATTGCCTCTCTGACCCTCCATAAGGAGACCCTGGCCAGAGTGGTGCCCAACGACCAGGGCTTTGACCGCAGCTACGCTGGCATCTTCCACTTCCAGGTAGAATCGCCCACAAAGAAATCGCCCACTATCAACTTTTATTGCATATATGACAATATTACATTATTCACAGAATGAATATTCACAGAGTCTTAAATGTTACTTTTTCTTGCCCCTGTAACAGTTATGTAAACCATTTGGAATTATCTGGATTTCTGAATTCATTTGACATACAATTTGACCTGATCTTCATCTAAGTCACAACAACAGACAAACACAGTGTGCTTATACTAATACCACACAAATTGTGTTTTTCTTGTCTATTTTGAATACATTTAAGCATTCACAGTGTAGGTTGGAAAAAGTATGTGAACCCCTAGGCTAATGACTTCTCCAGAAGCTAATTGGAGTCAGGCGTCAACTAACCCTGGAGTCGAATCAATGAAGCGAGATTGGAGATATTGATTAGAGCTGCCCTGCCCCAAAAAAAACTCTTAGAATTTGAGTTGGCTATTCACAAGAAGCGTTTCCGGATGTGAAACATGCCACGAACAAAAGAGATCTCAGAAGACCTAAGATTAAGAAATGTTGCCATGCATGAAGCTGGAAAGGGTTACAAAAGTATTTCTAAAAAGTCAGTTCACAGTAAGACAAATTGTCTATAAATGGAGAAATTTCATCACTGTTGCTACTCTCCTTAGGAGTGGCCGTCCTGCAAAGATGACTGCAAGAGCACAGCACAGAATGCTCAATGAGGTTAAGAAGACTCCTAGAGTGTCAGCTAAAGACTTACAGAAATCTCTGGAAGATGCTAACATCTCTGTTGACGAGTCTACGATACGTAAAACACTAAACAAGAATGGTGTTCATGGGAGGACATCATGGAAAAAGCCACTGCTGTCCAAAAAAACATTGCTGCACGTCTGAAGTTCGCAAAAGAGCACCTGGATGTTCCACAGCGCTACTGGCAAAATATTCTGTGGACAGATGAAAGTAAAGTTGTGTTGTTTGGAAGGAATACACAACACTATGTGTGGAGAAAGAAAGACAGCACACCAACATCAAAACCTCATCCCAACTGTAAACTATGGTGGAGGGAGCATCATGGTTTGGGGCTGCATCAGGGCCTGGACAGCTTGCTATCATCAACAGAAAAATGACATTTTTTATCAAGACATTTTGCAGGAGACTGTAAGGCTGTCTGCCAATTAAAGCTCAACAGAAGTTAGGTGATGCAACAGGACAACAACCCAAATGACAGAAGTAAATCAACACCAGATTGGCTTGAACAAAAGAAAATACGCCTTCTGGTGTGGCCCAGTCAGTCATGACCTCAACCCGTTTGAGATGCTGTGGCATGACCTTGAGCGCGGTTCACACTAGACATCCCAAGAATAGTGTAGAACTGAAACAGTTTTGTCAAGGGGAATGGTCCAAAATTCCCCCTGACCGTTGTGCAGGTCTGATCCGCAACTACAGAAAACGTTTGTTTGAGGTTATTGCTGCCAAAGGAGGGTCAACCTGTTATTAAATCCAAGGGTTCGCATATTTTTTCCAACCTGCACTGTGAATATTTACACGGTGTGTTCAATAGACATGAACAATTAATTGTTTGCGTGTTATTAGTTTAAGCAGGCTGTTTGTCTATTGTTGTGACTTAGAGGAAGATCAGATAAAATGTTATGACCAATATCTGCAGAAATCCAGGTAATTCCAAAGGGTTCACATCCTTTTTCTTGCCACTGTACATAGTACTTACTGTATTGACATCAATGATTACACAATTCTTTAGTTCAAGGAAGTCATCAGTAATTATAAACTGGGTGGTTCGAGCCCTGAACTCCGCGTTGCGTCGTGCCTGGATACAGCCCTTAGCCGTGGTATCTTGGCCTTATACCTCACCGCCTCGGGCCTTATTGCTTAAGTATAGTCTGTCTCCTCCAGTTCTGGCAGCACAACAGATGGCTGGACGTGGTGGTGGATGACCGACTGCCTGCTGTGAGGAACCGCCTGGTGCTGCTCCACTCTGCCTCCAACAACGAGTTTTGGAGCGCACTGCTGGAGAAGGCCTATGCCAAGTATGTGTAACTTGTAAACTTTGAAAAGTACAGGTATAACATTTATGCAAACTCAAATAGGTGTTTTGTACAACTATTGTCACTTATCGTCACGTTTGCTTGATAGTGTGTAGTTCATGTAAAACATGAGTATTGGATGATTGTAACCAATTTTTCACCAAATGCATGCAGACACTCCGCAAAGCTTGGATTCATTTTCAGATGCCTGCTATTTGACGGCAATTCTATCCCTAGTTAACCCATTCCATCCCATTCCTTGTCCTGTCAGGTTGAACGGGAGCTATGAGTCCCTGAAAGGAGGCTCTACCCTGGAGGCCATGGAGGACTTCACCGGCGGCGTGGGGGAGACGTACGAGACCAAAAGTGCTCCAACTGACCTGTTCAACATCATGAAGAAGGCCTACGACAGAGGCTCAATGATGGGCTGCTCTATCGACGTAAGGGCCTCCAGACCAGTTTCAATGAAAGACCATTATACATGTGGTCCTTAAGACACCAGGTCCCGTATTTCCAAAGCTTCTCAGAATAGGAGTGCTGGTCAGATATAGGATCAGTTTTTGTTTTTTAGATTACAATAAATAAGATAATATAGACAGGATGAACCTGATCCTAGATCTGCACTCCTACTACTATGAGAGACACTGTGAATATGGGTCCAGGTTTGAGAGACATAGTCCTGGTCTTTTGTGGCTGATACAATTTCTGTTTTTTCCTCTCCAGATCACCAGCTCTGCTGAGTCAGAGGCCCAGACAGCTTCAGGACTGGTGAAGGGACACGCCTACTCCATCACAGGCCTTGAGGAGGTTAACTACAGAGGGAAAAAGGTCAAACTGATCCGGATCAGGAACCCTTGGGGACAAGTGGAATGGAACGGTGCCTGGAGTGATGAGTGAGTCCAGTTAATTTCCATCAGGTGTTGCTGAGATGAGTAGGAATAAAAACCAGCATAAACTATGCATTATAGGAGAGTGGTTATTCTGTCATCTGTTCTCTCTCTTATAGGTCCAGGGAGTGGAATGTGATCGACAGTTCTGAGAAGAAACGCATTCTTCAGAACGCCATGGATGATGGTGAATTCTGGTTAGTAACAACACCGATTGTAATAGTTTTACATCTGGCACTACATCAAAGTTTCCCGCATGTCCAACAGCAATAGGTTTTCCAGTAGCCTGGGGACCACTCGTGTATATAAGACTTTTCTGAATCAAAATGGTTGCTTATTTCAGGATGGAGTTTGAGGACTTCAAGGCCAATTACGACAAGATCGAGATCTGCAACCTGACGCCGGACTCTCTGACGGACGAAACCAAGAGGAAGTGGGAGGTGAACATGTTCGAGGGCAACTGGATCCGTGGCTCCACCGCAGGCGGCTGCAGGAACTTCATAGGTGAGAGGACAAGGTTGCAGACCGAAATGTAATAAATAGACTTGACTTGATTCCCTATTCTACATGAGAGATGAACATGTATGTTCTACACTGTACATTTCTATCTGAGCTTGGTAATGTGACAGTCAGCTTGGTTCATACAAGTTTGATGACCCAGATAAAAGAATGGCAATTGTATCTTTATGATGAATCCACTGTGCCAGAAGTGACCAACACTGATTCTGGAATGCCAGATAGTGTATGTAGGCTTTTGTTCCAGCCCAGCAACAATACAACCATTTAAACCTGTTTTCCCCCAGATACATTTTGGACCAACCCTCAGTTCAAGCTGACCCTGCTGCATGCTGACGATAATAATGATAAGTGCAGCGTGGTCATCGCTCTGATGCAGAAGAACCGCCGTGCGCTGAGGAAAGAGGGACTGGACCTGCAAACCATCGGCTTTGCTCTTTACGAGGTTAGAGAGACAACGGGCAAAGAGACCATATGCACAAACAATAGGATTCCATTGCCTTTCAATTTCCTAGTACATGCTACCTATAGTTACTGTTATTGTGGTTCATCACAAAGTTCCCCATTAGAATTTGAAGGGTCTCTAAAAACATGTCCCTCCCTCTCTCTTCTCCCTCAGGCCCCTGCAGATGAGGACCATCTGGGGAAAGACTTCTTCCGGTACAATGGGTCCAAGGCTCGCAGTAAGACCTACATCAACGTGAGGGAGATCTCCGAGCGCTTCACCTTGCCCCCAGGGAACTACCTGCTGGTGCCCACCACCTTCCAGCCCCACGACGAGGCCGACTTCATCATACGCATCTTCTCTGAGAAGGCAGCTGGAACCATGTATGATATTTACGTTTGGGAGTATTGTCTGTGAATCAGTATTAGTTTCAAGCAGATGGGTTGAATGAAAGCCCTTGATGGCTGTAGCCAATCCACACTAAGATTTGTTTGACTTTTATTCAATGTAAGATTTGCTGGACAAGTTAATGTATGTGATAGAAAGCTAATCACAGGATGTTGTCATCAACAGGGAGATGGGAAACACAGTAGATGCTGATTTGCCCGATGTAAGTACTCTGCTATTGAATACCACAAAAATGCAATGCTCTTTACTTCCCGTTGATGATGTATTGTATCTCTCAGCCCCCAATGCCCAGTCTACCAGAGGAGGAGACGGATGAGGAGAAGGGACTGAGGAGAATGTTTGAAAAGATTGCTGGTTCGGTAAGAAAGTAAAAATATTCTAAGAAATGAGGAGAGCTGTTTCTGCTAAACTGGCAATGTCACTGATTCAGAAACTGTGAGCATGTCGAAGGAAAACAGTAATGTCGTACCCCCTGGTCATAAGACTGTTAAATGGCTAACAACTACTGCTCTCCCTCTTATAATATCCCACTCCCACAGACAATCCACACACTCTACCCACTCTGACACACACACACCTTCACTGTCACTCTTACTCACACGCGCACACACTCACACACCCCCTCACACCTACGCTGCTGCTAAAATGATTAGTGATTAGATTTATTACTACCATTTACGCTGTGATTAATTGATTATTGATTTCCATTAGTATCTAGCTATTTCTGCTACTGGTCACTGTTACTCCTCTATACATGTATATATTACCACAATGTATTTATATATTCCTGCTACCAGTCACTTTTCAGCCCTGTTTACATGTATATCCTACTACCAGTCACTTTTTATGTATAAACCCACCTCAACCACTCCAGTACCCCTACATTGAATAAGGTACTGGCACTGACCTGAAAGAGCTCTCAACGTAAGAATTTCACTGTACTGGTTTACACCTGTTGTGTCCTGTGGCGAATAAACTTTGAAACGTGCGCGCGCCACTCATTGGTCATAGCCAGAATATCATATTTTGTCTTGTGTCTTCTCCTTAGGACCAGGCCATCTCTGCCATGGAGCTTCAGCAGGTGTTGAATGGAGTACTTAGCAGGAGTAAGCAGCCCTCCTCTAAAGTCACATCCATTGTGTGTTATTACAACTCCGGCGTTAGCATAAAGAGCAATTCAGCGAATGTCATTTGAATACACGTCCACACGCACATAGGTTGACTCTTGACTCTTTAAATCAAAAAAAAAAAAACTTGCACACTCTGGGTCTGTGATTACAGATTTTATAATATTATCGTGATTATTTTAAGGATTTGTTATGATGTTCCTCTCTCTTCCTTCAGGGAGAGAGATCAAGTTTGACGGTCTGAGTCTCAACACCTGCCACAGCATCATCAACCTGATGGATGTATCCTCTACCTGTCCTAAACGCCTATAATGAGGCTTTGGAAAATGCATTATTGTGATCAATATTGGAGTCATGCTTTTACAATATACACTATATGTGGACACTCCTTCAAATTAGGGGATTTGGCTATTTTAGCCACACAGTTGCTGACAGGTGTATAAAATCAAGCACACACTCCATAGACAAACATTGGAAGTAGAATGGCCTTACTGAAGAGCTCCGTGACTTTCACTGTCATAGGATGCCACCTTTCCAGCAAGTCAGTTCGTCAAATTTCTGCCCTGCTAGAGCTGCCTTGGTCAACTGTAAGTGCTGTTATTGTGAAGTGGAAACGTCTAGGAGCAACAACGGCTCAGCCGTGAAGTGGTAGGTCACACAAGCTCACAGAACGGGAATGCCGAGTGCTGAAGCGTGTAAAAATTGTCTGACCTCGGTTGCAACACTCACTACAGAGTTCCAAACTGCCTCTGGAAGCAACGTCAGCACAATGACTGTTCATCAGGAGTTTCATTAAAATTATTTCCATGGTCGAGCAATCACACATAGGCCAAAGATCACCATGCGCAATGCCAAACATCGGCTGGAGTGATGTCAAGCTCGCCGCCACTGCACCCTGGGGCAATGCAAAGGCGTTTTCTAGAAAGATGAATCATGCTTCTGTAACGGATGTGAAACGCTAGCTAGGTTAGCGGTGGTTCGCGCTAAATAGCGTTTCAATCGGTGACGTCACTTGCTCTGAGACCTTGAAGTAGTAGTTCCCCTTGCTCTGCAAGGGCCGTGGCTTTTGTGGAGCGATGGGTAACGATGCTTCGTGGGTGACTGTTGTTGATGTGTGCAGAGGGTCCCTGGTTCGCGCCCGGGTATGGGCGAGGGGACGGTCTAAAGTTATACTGTTACACTTCACCATCTGGAAAGTCTGATGGATGAATGTGGATTGGCAGATGCCAAGAGAACGCTACCTGACGGAATGCATAGTGCCAACTGTTAGGTTTGGCGGAAGAGGAATAATGGGGTTGTTTTTCGTGGTTTGGGCTAGGCCTCTTAGTTCCAGTGAAGGGAAATCTTAATGCTACAGTCTACAATTACATTTTAGACAATTTTGTGTTTCCAACTTTGTGGCAACAATTTGGGAAGGACCTTTGCTGTTTCAGCATTACAATGCCCCTGTGCACAAAGCGAGGTCCATACAGAAATGTTTTGTTGAGATCGGTGTGGAAGAACTGGCTTGCACAGAACCCTGACCTCAACCCCATCGAACACCTTTGGGAAGAATTGGAACGCCGACTGTGAGCCAGGCCTTATCGCCCAACATCAGTGCCCGTCCTCACTAATGCTCTTGTAGCTGAAAGTAAGCAAGTCCCTGCAGCAATGTTCCAACATCGAGTGGAAAGCCGTCCCAGAAGAGTGGAGGCTGTTATAGCAGCAAAGTGGGGACCAACTCAATATTAATGCCCATGATTTTGGAATGAGTTGTTTGACGAGCATGTCCACATACTTTTGGTCATGTAGGCTACTTCCCTTGACAGATCAATCCAGGTTGACAATTCAGGGCAGCTTGAGTTCCAGGAGTTCAAGGTCTTCTGGGAAAAGATGAAGAAATGGATTGTAAGTACAGCAGGACTACATTTTGCTGTCAGTTACAATATCATATACATTGTTATACAATAGCCTATGACGGCAATTTAATATTGAACATGTGTGTGGATTGGAGGTGATAACGATGTCTATGGTGTTGGTTGCAGATGCTCTTCATTTCTTATGACACAGACCGGTCAGGGAAGATGTCCTCCTATGAGCTCCGCATAGCTCTCAAAGCAGCAGGTGAGAGACTACTGCGTGGTACATAGGGTTAGAACAAAATGCCTGCATAGAAGGTCATATCTCAATGGTAGAATGCTAGTGTTGAATCCTGCCTTTGATCTTGAAGGTCTCTTTCTCTGTGAGTAGTCCCACGCTCTCTCAAGAAGACATTTCAGGGGGCCAGAAAGACGAAGGCAAAGGTGTGACTTGAGGTGTGAATCAGAGCCTAACTAGTAACATTCTGTCTCCACCATCCAAGGCATGCATCTGAACACCAAGCTCCTCCAGCTGCTTGGCTTGAGGTTCGCTGATGAGAACTACGATATCGACTTTGATGACTACCTCACCTGCATCATCCGCCTGGAAAATATGTTCAGTGAGTACCAAGGGACTGTACCACCTTATGGGATATATCTGCTCAAATAACTTGCATTTTCATGGAACAAGTAAACACTCAGAGATGTTTAATGCTTTGGAGTTGTTGGACATACCCAATAATATGTTGGTTGTTGACAAAAATATATACATTTGTCCTCCCCCAGGGGTGTTCCAAGCATTGGACAAAGGCCAGACAGGCCAGGTCAACATGAACATACTGCAGGTATAATAAAAGTGTATAATAAGTGTATATGTTTCCATTGTAAAGTCCATCCGGTGTGATGTGCCCACCAAGACATGATTTGCTTTTGATTATGAAATAACTTTTGTCTTTTCAGTTCCTCCTTCTTTCCATGAATGTCTGAAGAGGATCCAGCAGAAGAACAAAGTTAAATAACAGGCTTGGGATGCAATATGTGTTGCTTGCAAATACACTAATCTCGAGTCGTTCCTGCTGGGAACATATATGCATATGCTATGTAGTAATAGCTATGTTTTAATGTTGTATGCCTTTGTCTGTTTTGAATTCACTCTTTTGTTTTAAAACTAAACCAACATGATTGTGCCACAGTTTGGATCTTATGCCCATTGTATTTGACAATCGGGAGAATGTGTTAAATTCTGTTTACAGAGATGCTCCAAAAATAAACAATGCACTGATCAAGTTTTAAAAGTTGCATCATGTTGACACCCTGTATCAATTGATTTCTCAGTTTGGGATGAAACAAAATTAAAATATATTATGAAAATGTAATATCTGCTGTTTGTGTCTGATCTTTAGATTTCTCCGTAAATATTAAAATGTAGAATACTGTATCTCAGCATGTGTAAGAGGGAATTAAACAAATTGCCCTACTTAAATAACCAAATATTTTGGTGGATCTCCAATGAGTCGATATTGATTTTGGGCTCTGATATCACACGCTGCAAGATTCTTCACTTGATGTTGAGGATTGTCGATACCACGCTGTCTCGAGAAAACAATGTGATTTAATGTAGCTAGAAGGAGCTGTGTCATAAAGCAGCCTCAAATATTTTCAGTCAGACATTCACGCTTGCCAGAGTTGAAATATCAGGCCAACATTTAGAATTGAATAACATTGCTTGTGAACTTCAGAGATGTAGCGATTTCACAATGTGGCTTTGATTAAAGGCAAGTACAAACGTATACTATAACAGTAGTCATCGCTCCTTCTCTAGAGTCTACACGTTATGGGTGATGCGAAATAAAGTCATCTCACTGGATTCTTTGGCGAGCTCTCATTGGCTATTGCTCATCTCACGCTACACAAACTTTGTATATTTTGTGCCAATAAATAAAACGGGCTGTATCACAACCGGCGGTGATTGAGAGTCCCATAGGGCGGCGTACAAGTGGCCCAGCTTCGTCCGTGTTTGGCAGGTGTAGGCCGTCAACGTAAATAAGTTGTTCTTAACTGGCTTGCATCGATTCCTGTTGCTCATTAACGATTCGTTTGGTCGTCTGGGCTATACCAACGGAAGATGAGAAACACATGTATTAGGGAAAGGGGGATACCTAGCCAGTTGAACAACTGAATGCATTCCACTGAAATGTGTCTTCCGCATTTAGCCTTAATCAACATCCACGTCATCGGCGCCCGGGGAACAGTGGGTTAACTGCCTTGCTTTATTATTCAAGAACGCGTCAATCAATACCTGACCCTCAGAACCTACCTTCCATTAATCCTGTTGACTCATCTGTAGGAAAGATTTGTTTCTCATTTGGTCCATTCAACAACAGAGCAATTTGAACCTTGTTTCAGCTGCATGTTGTATCTATCCATACCTTATGGATAGCATGTCCTACCCGCACAAAAGGTATCCGCCTTATTGGAACGGTTTAATTGATAATATCTGTCGGGGAAAACATTTGGATGTTGCCACACACATACCTACTTGTTAACTAAATTAAGGAAGTTTCATTTAAAATTATTAAAAAATATTATCCTGCCAACCACTATATGAACAAGTTTAAGAAAAATTAAAATTGTGCCTTTTTTATTGACCACCCAGAAACCGTGTTGCATTTGGCATTGTATTCATGTAAGGAAACTGTGGCAAGACATCAGTATATTTATAATTGAACGCATTTATGAAGATTTTACACTATTGTTGAGAGATGTACTGCTTGGATTCTTTACCTACGATAGAAATAAGTTTAAACAATTTTATGTAATTAATTTCATTCTTTTGGCCACATTTCATATTCACAAATGTACATTTCTAAACAAAACATTTTCTTACCTTACAAAAAGAAATTGAACTATATTTTAAGACAATTAAATACTCTAACAAAAAAAAAAGCTGTTAGAATTATAAATGTATGTCTGTCCCTTAAGGTCCTTGTGTAATGTGATATTGTACCCCTAGCCCAATTGTCCTTTGTATATTATTTATATATACTTGTGTTCCCCATGTACTTTCTGTATTGATTTGTTAATAAAAATAAGAATAATATATTTATACAAAATTACTGCCTTGCGTACGACACATTTTTACCTTGTCAGCTCGGGGATTCGAACCAGCAACTTTTCGGTTACTGGCCCAACGTTCCTTCCTACCCGCCAGGCTACTTACATTCCACTTGCTTGGTTTTCAATTAACAATTATTTCATACAGAGAATACATACTTTGGCAACATAATATATTAATACAAATTCAAGAATGTATAGCAATCTGATGTAGTGTATGAAGTGAACAAACTACACCCCTAGTCCTGTGAAATGGTTTGTTCCAAAAATGGTAGAAGCAGCGTGTGAGGAAAGAGTCAGCGTGGATAAACAACATTGACAATTTGTTCTATTTAAATCACCGCAAATCACACTTTTAGCGCGAAATAAACTGTAACAAACGTTTTTGTAAAAATAATTTTGAAGTGTGTTCACAGCGGTCCAATTGAACTATGGTAAGCACACGTTCAGCTGCCAATGTTGTTTTAGCTTTGCTAGCTTAGCATGCTATATATATATATGTCGACGGATAAGTAGCTAACTTACAAACGTTAACGTTACATACATAATACCAATTGTTGTGATTGTCAATGACTATTAAACCAAATGTGTTAGTTAATATTGGTTCTTTCAAATATGGGTGAGATTGATAGCTTTAGCAATAGCCAACCAACTAGCTTGTGTGTTGATGTTTGTTGTTAGCTAACTAGCTAGTCCATCAACAACAATTTACATTTCAAAACAGTTCTTTGTGTACTGCCTGATCCTCATATACAAAGGGCTTGTGATGAACAGTGACCACTCAACACAGGTCACTGACATATTGCTGCATCTGAGTCTGATACAGTTGACCCTACGACTATGTAACAAGTTACATTATCTACATGCCTTTCTTTTCTAGCCTAATAAAAGGAAGAAGGCATTTATTGACAAGAAGAAAGCGGTGACCTTCCACCTGGTCCACAGAAGTCAGAGGGACCCCCTCGCTGCTGACGAGAAAGCACCGCAGCATGTCCTCCTACCCGCACAAAAGGTAACGGTGGTTCCCAAGCTTTTCCGGTTACTGAGTATGGTTACACGCACAAAATAATGAGATTGTGGATAGTCGGATTAATATACATTTGATTAAAACGTATACATGTTTTCCAAGAAGAACAATTCCCCTAATCCGTTTACATGGACACGTCTGAAAAGGCTACCTGTTGGCGCTCTGATAAATGACGAAAATCGCTAATCAAAATAAACGTTCTACCACAGTGAACATGTAAAGTTTGTATGTGAACTACTTGTAAGACGCATATGTTCAGTTGTACCATACTCACTTCATTTGTGTTAAAGGAGGCTCGCCAGCGCAGATCAAATACACCGCTGGAATGCGAATTAAGGTGTTTACATGCCCAAATAATTTGAAAGATTGCTCAGAAAAGCAAGTGTTTTAATCGGCATATGTTTACATCGATTATGACCATATGCCAATTAAGATAAACAGAGTAAGGTGTTTATATGAGTATTGCATAGAAAACGTACTCACTGTACCATCAACTGAATTTTGCTCTGCCCTGAGTACCGCTGAAGTACCCACTCGTGTGCATTTTACCAGTAGGACCTATGGTCTCATTAGTCTTGAGTATCGTGCTTCAACATCTGCATTGCTTGCTGTTTGGGATTTTAGGCTGCGTTTCTGTATAGCACTTTGACATCTGCTGATGTAGGACGGGCTTTATAAATACATTTGATTGAGAGTCTTGTCAAGTACCCCCTGTGGATAGACCAAGTACCCCCAGGGGTTCTAGTACCCCTTATTGGGAACCACTGTGTTAGTAAAGTCTGGTACATGTACTAAGGTATTTAGTGTTGCAATGGAAGAAATGGTCACAGTTTTCATCTAAAGACATTCATTGGTTACAATATTTAGGCTACTTATCATAGTAGAAGAGTTCATCTTCAAGTCAAAAACATATTTGTTGAAGATATTCATTGACCAAGGACAACCAAGATATTTGGTGTGTGTAATCCTGCTTTATGTGCACAATTGTATGTTTTGTGTCAGTCTGTAACCACTGTCTGTGTTCAGGTGGAGGTGGAGAAGCGGCAAGAGGAGCAGAGGGAGTTTGGGGTGTTTTTCGACGATGACTACAACTATCTGCAGCACCTGAGAGAAACGGCTCGGCCTGTAGAGTGGGCTTCATCTGGCAAATCACAGAGAGGCAAACGTACCCATGAACTCCAGGATGGGGATGACGTGGGAGATGAGGAGGAGGAGGAAAAGGTTACTCCTGTAAGTTTAGCAGGAGGTCCAGTGGTTGTTGCTGAGTGGAACAGTTGTGAAAATGTTTGGGCTATATATTGGACCAAACTGCTTATGGTGTAAATACAAGGCTAAATTATCTGGTCCTTTGTTAACACTGTAGATAGCTGGATTCGTTTCCAGCTATCAAATTTCCCCAGTTGTGACATGTCAACACATGACAGTGGCTTTCACGATGGGGTGGCAGGTAGCCTTGTGGTTAGAGCATTGGGACCTTTAACATAAAGTTTGCTGGGTCAAATCCCAGAGTTGACAAGGTAAAAATCTGTTGTTCTGCCCTTGAACAAGGCAGTTAACTCGCTGTCATTGTAAATAAGACTTTGGTCTTAACTGACTTGCCTAGTTAAATAAAGGTTCAATTAAAAACAAAAATCATATTGTATAGGTTGTGATAGGAGTGACTGTAGGATGGGGTGTGGGGGCAACATCAGCTATCATGACTACATTTCTATGAATAACCACTTTGCATTTTATAGCCACAGTGCGTAGGGTAGGCAGTTTTATTTTAGGTAATTGTGATAAATGAAAGTATTAAACATTCTTTTTTAACTTCAGCAGACCGTCTCCTTCAACTTGCCCTCCTCTGTGTTTGCATCAGAGTTTGAGGAGGAGGTGGGAATGTTGAACAAAGCTGCCCCCATCTCAGGTAAGAGGCCTCTGCCAGTAACAAAACCAAACTCCAGAAAGATGCCATTTTGGGTTATTTGTTTTATGGCCAGGTCATTATTCTAAATCAGTGAATTCTTCAAGTTAACTCTTGTCCCTCATGGCAAGCTTCAATGCCATACAACTCTCCTTCCGTGGCCACCAATTGCTCTTAAATACAAGTAAAACTAAATGCATGCTCTTCAACCGATCGCTACCTGCACCTGCCTGCCTGTCCAACATCACTACTCTGGACGGCTCTGACTTAGAATACGTGGACAACTACAAATACTTAGGTGTCTGGTTAGACTGTAAACTCTCCTTCCAGACCCATATCAAACATCTCCAATCCAAAGTTAAATCTAGAATTGGCTTCCTATTTCACAACAAAGCATCCTTCATTCATGCTGCCAAACATACCCTTGTAAAACTGACCATCCTACCAATCCTCGACTTCAGCGATGTCATTTTCAAAATAGCCTCAAATACCCTACTCAACAAATTGGATGCAGTCTATCACAGTGCAATCCTTTTTGTCACCAAAGCCCCATATACTACCCACCATTGCGACCTGTACACTCTCGTTGGCTGGCCCTCGCTTCATACTCGTCGCCAAACCCACTGGCTCCATGTCATCTACAAGACCCTGCTAGGTAAAGTCCCCCCTTATCTCAGCTCGCTGGTCACCATAGCATCTCCCACCTGTAGCACACGCTCCAGCAGGTATATCTCTCTAGTCACCCCCAAAACCAATTCTTTCTTTGGCCGCCTCTCCTTCCAGTTCTCTGCTGCCAATGACTGGAACGAACTACAAAAATCTCTGAAACTGGAAACACTTATCTCCCTCACTAGCTTTAAGCACCAACTGTCAGAGCAGCTCACAGATTACTGCACCTGTACATAGCCCACCTGTAATTTAGCCCAAACAACTACCTCTTTCCCTATTCTATTTATTTTATTTCTTTAGCTCCTTTGCACCCCATTATTTTTATTTCTACTTTGCACATTCTTCCACTGCAAATCTACCATTCCAGTGTTTTACTTGCTATATTGTATTTACTTTGCCACCATGGCCTTTTTTTGCCTTTACCTCCCTTATCTCACCTCATTTGCTCACATCGTATATATATATATATATATATATATATATATATATATATATAGACTTGTTTATACTGTATTATTGACTGTTTGTTTTACTCCATGTGTAACTCTGTGTTGCTGTATGTGTCGAACTGCTTTGCTTTATCTTGGCCATGTCGCAATTGTAAATGAGAACTTGTTCTCAACTTGCCTACCTGGTTAAATAAAGTGAAATAATAAATAAATAAAATGTTTTGTCTCAAAGGACCCAGGCTGGACATGGACCCAGACATCGTAGCTGCTCTCGATGAGGACTTTGACTTTGACGACCCAGACAACATGCTGGATGACGATTTCATTTTGAAGGCCAACGATGTCAATGGAGCTGTTGGCATGGGGTAAGAATTTATATCAGTTTCTTTTGTTTTTACCAACCCTTAGTCCCATTAATTTGAGCTATACCAATCAAGTTACAATTGTTGAGAAAGAGGATTGCTTTTTGTGGTTTCAGTTTCTTACTGAGAGGTGGTTGATATCTGCTAATTGAAGTCATGTCCCAATAAGGCTGTGCTCTCCCAAGTCTCTTCGTGCTGTTGGAAACCTCTCTGTCTCGCTCATTGCAGTGACGATGATGAAGAGTGGGAGGATACAGAGGAAGAAGAGAGCGACTCTGAGGGGGACGTTGCCTCTGGTGACGAGGATGGCGAGGGGCGCCCCAGGGAGTTCATGTTCATGGACGAGGAGACGAAAACTCGCTTCACAGAATACTCCATGACCTCATCAGTCATGAGGAGGAACGAACAGCTCACGCTGCTGGATGACCGCTTTGAGAAGGTCAGTGAGCCCTGGACATCCTTTTTGGGTTTGGACCTGGGTTGCATTTTGTGACCTTTGGTAAAGATAAACTGTGAGTGACTGGCTGTTCTAACAGCATAAACACTCTGGTAGGGCTGTGGAGGTCACAATTAAGTCAGTTGTTGATTGTCAAGCAAATAACTGTTGGTCTCACGGTAATTGACATAAACACATTTAGCCTCTCCTGGCTTCCACATTTTAAGAAGTCTAATACACGTTTGGATTTTATGTTTTGATTTTTAATACATTGTACGGCTGCATGATGAGACTAATGATGATTCTGTACACACTCAAATAGCCTCTCATTGACAATTCGACAAGCACTTGTAAATGCCTCGGATTTCACAGCGGCATCCCCTTTGTGGCCGTAATGCACCCTAAAAAAATCCATGCCTTTTGCGGCCCGGAGTGCTGCGCTGTGACCTTCTCCCTGAGTGCGCTGCGCAATCTGAAGCGTCTCTCACTCACACGGCTCTCTGTCACGTGACCGGGTCTTGTTCACAGGCTACAAGTTAAGACAGGCGCAACTGCTGGCGTCCTTATCCAATTCCGAGGTGCATATTGAAGATCTTGGAAGAGCTGTCCACATTTACTTTTTGTCAGCCAAAAAGATGAGTAGGCCTAAAGAACAGCAAAAGCACTAGCCTATCTACTATCCCCCATAGTACAAAAGTCTATCTATTTTGTGCGAGAAATAAATATTCCAAACATAGTCTGGGACAGTTGTGGGATGCAATGAATCCCAAATTAATACAACCACTAGCATCAACAAAAACTTTTTTATGCAATGTGAAGCAACAGATCAGAACATTTAGCTTAAAATGTTGATAAACTATTCAGCTATTTCTTCACATTATAAGCGCAAATGTTCCATTAGCGAAAAACACCATCAAAAGTGACCGCAAATAGGATTATGTATGTAGTGCTTTTATTATTAAGGTGCATTTGTATGGTGTAAATTCTTTCCCAAACTTATGTTTGCTTATGTATGCCAGTTAGGCTCTTACATCCCTTGTAAAGCAGATTAATATGCCTAATTTTAAGAAGTTATTTGGCCACTTTAGTTGCGATACAAACCTTATTACAACATATACGCCGATGGGCTAGGCTACATGAGGTGTGTGACTATGATTCGAACAAGTCACACAAAAAAGATTCACAAGTGATAGGCTAATATTGTCACCCATCAGACTATTCTTAATTTAATCTTGTCTTTACATATACTAAATAACATATGTGTGAATTTGTATTTAGATTTGACCATTATCATGTGTCAACACGGGCAGCTGTCATCTATGCACTTAAATAGCGAATTCCAAACATAGTCTGGGACAGTTGTGGGATGCAATGGATTGGGTTTGGACCTGGGTTTATTTTCATGCCAGCCAGGTAGCCTATACTCCTGTCGTAAAGAGAAGCAATGTGCTTAATATTAGGAATGTTGAGAAATAAATGTAGTAGGCCTAGCCTGAAAGAAAACTGATGGGATCCTCTTTTTAATAGAGGCCATCACTCTGTTTTCTCCCCCAATTGCATAGCCTATGGAAATGTTGCACAAGATGAGCTCATGGGCTCTCATGAAGTGTTTTGATTACATTTTCGAATACATTTGCATTGATGACAGAGTGATTAGAGGGAAAATTGAGCGCTGAGTACCAGGCAGTTTGGTAGGCTACTAATGACCAGCAGCTTCAGCTTGGAGAAGCCTAATTACCGTGACTAAACAGTCATGTGGAATTTGACTTGCTTCATGACTCGTGACCACCGGTGTGGCGGTAATACGGTCACCGCAACAGCCCTACACTCAGGTGCTGATTTCAACTAATGATATTCATTTAATTCAAACAATTATTTCAATTAATATCATTGTATCATTTTCCAAACTTGTTTCTGTCTGTCTCCCATAGTTTTTCGAGCAGTTTGACGAGGATGAGATTGGGGCCCTGGACAACGCTGAGCTGGAAGGGCATATCGAGCCAGACAGTGCTCGCCTGGAGGAGGTCATCAAAGACTACTTCAAGCAGAAGGAGTTAGAGTGAGTGTGTGTGTAACTCTATAGCCATAGCAATACTCTTAGATAAAGACCGAAGTAGACGTCCTCATAGGACACAATGGATTATAAGTCTTTGTGTATGTGTGTTTAACTATAGATAATGACAGTAATCGAATCAACTGTATTCTTTCAGCTACCAGAGGCCTGACGCCCTGGGTCCTAAAGAGCTGCCAGTGGTGAGGGAGGAGGAGGAGGAAGATGAGGACGAAGAGGAACAGGAGATGGAGACCATTGTCCTGATGGCACCAGCAGAGAAGTGGGACTGTGAAACCATTATCAGTAAGTGAGTCTACTAACCGTGTTGCTATTACCTCTGTCTGTTCAGTAACTAACACTTTAAGATTACCATTGTAGTACATGCCTGATGACATAATTCTGTTCTGATGACATACCAATTGGCTCGATGTTTGTTACCATAATTACTACATTTTCTTTTTTTAAATTAATATTTGAAATCATTTGTTTTTCTTTACTATCCAAGGTACCTATTCCAATTTGTATAACCATCCAAAAATCATCAAAGATCCACCAAAGGTAAGAAATGTTTTCCTCTGTCGGTTGTTTGAGCGAAGATAACAGAAAGAAATACATTGTCACGTATTAAGTTGCATGTCTAACGTTCAACATTTTGAGAGGCTTTTAGCTCGTCTTCCTACCCAACATTAGCTACTAAGTTGTGAATTCAAGGCATCCGCTCAGGGCCATTGTTGCTGTTGATATGAGATGCTACACAGTACAGACCGATAGTGGTGTATTTCTGTGTTCTCTAATCAGGCCAAGCCCATCCGAGTATCCACCAGGACAGGCATTCCTCTGGACGTCCTTCCCGGGAGGGGCCTGACAGCCAAGCAGGCTGAGCGCATGGAGCGTATCAACGACTCAGACCTGCCCCGCGTCGCCACACAGCACCGGCCTCGCGAGGAGAGCAAGGAGGAGCGGAAAGCCAGGAAACGGGCCATCAAAGAGGAGCGCAAGGTAGGTTACTATACTCACAACTAATAGTTCTGTCTGGCCCTCCCTACTGGGTGTTCATGTGGAGAATTCGTTTATTATTTGGTGAGTAACAAAATTGTTGAAAAAGCTCCTGGAACAAGGGTCATAGTGTGCTCCATTTAAATATCACTATATATCTCATTCTATAATTATTTTTTTTGTAAGTGTCATCTATGAATACGGTTCAAGTATTTAGATATCTTGTAGAAAGCTTTTTGTCCTTCACCATTGACACCATATTGCTTGAATGTTTCTACAGGAGCGAAGAACAGAAAAGAAGGCCAACAAAGAGGCGTTCAAACAGGAAAAGGTCTATCAAGAGAAACAAATGTTGAACCTGCGTTCCAACGTCCAGGGTCTAAAGCTGTCTTAGCTGACCAGATGGAAGATGAATTGGGACTGACTTTGTGCTCATCCTCTTAACTGGTTTACTGATGAACAACAACCCTGCAACTGTCATTTTGCAGAGGACCCCAACACAAGAGGACTATGGGCCGTGTGACATTCTTTGCGAAGAGTTCAGAGATTGATGTAGCCTGGTCACAGATCTGTTTGTGCTCTCCAACCCCTATGGTCGTCACAGTAAGAGTCTACAAGACTGCACAAACAGATCTAGGACCAGGGTAATACAGATGTTTTTTTTATAGATCAACTGTTCTGAAGGTAGCATGTCAATCATCAGAGTGCAGTTCAAATCATTCTACCGTATACAATAAAGCTAAAGATTATTCCTGGGGGGGTTTTGTCGAGAAGAATTACAGAAAATAAAAGTCAGTGGATATCTTTAGTAAATACTGAGTGTTTGATTTGGAGTAGTGTTTCATTCAATTATATTTCAATGCCCAACAAGCCAAAAGTTTGCTGATGATTTGGACTGGCGATAGATTTCCAGAAATGTCACAGGGACCATAAAAAAAGAAATACAACAACAGAAAATAACAATATTCAAAGTGTTAATCGTTATCTAAAATTTAAGACAAAAGTCACGATGAGAGAAACCCCAACACTACATAGAGACCTAAAATGGCAGCAACACATGAAAACACAGCATGGTAGCAACATGGCAGCAAAACATGGCACAAACATTATTGGGCACAGACAACAGCACAAAGGGCAAGAAGGTTAAGACAATACATCGCACTAAGCAGCCACAACTGTCAGTAAGCGTGTCCATGATTGAGTCTTTGAATGAAGAGCTACACCACTGAAAGACGTGATTGAAAATCAGTGAGGCACGACAGTTTCAGTGTACCTAGGTAAACCAGTTCTGTGAAGTCATTGTCTTTCACCTATACAGTGAAAGGTGTGATTTACAGAGGCCTGAGTTGAGAGGTGCTCAGGTGGAGCCATAGCGCACCACTACATCTCCTGCACTCATCTCCACCTCCAGTAGAGGAATGTGTTGTCTGTCATAGCCAGAGGCTGGGGAATCCATGTCATCTCCACACAGCAGCACAGAGCATGGCTGTGTTACCTTCAGAAGCTCAGACCGTAATTGGCTTCTTCTGTCAAATAAGCCCTCTCCCACCTGCCCAGAACTAATGGGGTATTGAAGGTAAGATGAAAATCCAACGCTAGTGGTCGGTTCCTCCTCTTCGGAAGTTTCCAACATGCTCTGGGATGTGGTGGTAGCTTGTTCTATGCCACTGATGTGCGCTATGATCTCGCATTGCAGTTGCATTATATTCTTGTCATGTGGGTTTGATAGGATTGAAGCCTGTGAAACAATAATGCATAGCCAAATTGAGATTAGTCAGCTCGGGGTGTATAGTTACTCTTTTGGACCAGAAAAGAAACCGATAACATATACTGTTCTAGCAACAAGCAAAAGCATCGGATAGGATGATCTTGTCCCAGAGGGGAAAATAGTATACAACACACAGTACTGCTGTATACACTATATTTTACACATTCTACATAATGCATACATTGCACGTTTACCCACCATACACATTATGCGCTTACCAAAGTCTTTGGAAAATTGGACAAGTTTCTTTTCCTCATACTTCTCTTGCAGAGCCTTATTGTCACAAAGACTACAAAGGCCACAATGCCAATGATGATCAATGGCAAAAGCATGAGCAAAGATGATTTCAGTGAAATTGTTTCTGCAGATAGATAAACATATCAGTCACTGAATCTTAACTAGCACACCATGTCATTGTGAGAACATTCCATAGCCATTATTCATTTTGACTATAATAATTCATCAAAACTGCAATAATTCATACAAACAAAATGCTAGAATTAAATAGCACCTACTTGGACCAGACATAACAAACAAATGTAATGTCAACAAAGGTAGTGTACTTACTGTCTTCATCGCCACAGATGGGTCCTATTCTGCTGAACATCACTTTGCTGTTCATTGCATTCCCCTCCAGACTAACACAATACTGCTCCTTGTTCCCCGGACCGTGAAGTGATGGAGACAGACTGTCTTTTATGTGACACTTAAAAGAGCCTTCAGTCTGCAGACAGAAGAAAGAATATGAAACCAGTAAATCAGCTAATGCCAACACCATCGTTAAGTATCCATTACTTATGCACTGAGCAAAGTAATTAAATGGATATGACCAGTGTGTACCCTCTGTATGTATACTGTAGATTGTAACCAATTAAGGGACATTTTTATCATATTTACATTTTCATAGGTTACATGGTAAAGGAAGTGTTAGTCATCTTCACGTATGCGAGACTCTTTCAGTTCTGTGTACAGGTGGTAAGGGTTGTCGAAGCTCACTGTGACCTCCATATCTTTCATTGACACTTTTACAGCAGGGAAATCCAACTTGCCTGAGATAAAATGAAAAGGGTATTTGAGTAGTGTGAGAGAAAAAGCCTGCAGTAATGACTATACTGACCTGGATGAGGACTCCCTGACATACTGACCTGGAGGAGGACTCCCTCGACATACTGACCTGGAGGAGGACTCCCTCGACATACTGACCTGGAGGAGGACTCCCTCGACATACTGACCTGGAGGAGGACTCCCTCGACATACTGACCTGGAGGAGGACTCCCTCGACATACTGACCTGGAGGAGGACTCCCCTCGACATACTGACCTGGAGGAGGACTCCCTCGACATACTGACCTGGAGGAGGACTCCCTCGATATACTGACCTGGAGGAGGACTACAGTACTTCGATTTTGTCATATTTACACAGTACCAGTCAAACGTTTGGACACGCCTACTCATGAAAGAGTTTCTTTATTTGTACAATTTTCTACATTGTAGAATAATAGTGAAGATATCAAAACTATGAAGTAACACCAAAAAAAAGTGTTAAACAAATCAAAATATATTTTATATTTGAGATTCTTCAAAGTAGCCACCCGTTGCCTTGATGACAGTTTGCACACTCTTGAAGGAGTAGGTGTTTCAAAACTTTTGACTGTTGCTTGGATGGATGTCATTTTTTATGTCCCCAAAAAAATCAAATTTCTTACGAGGAAAAATATTGGTATGTTTTCAATGCTCACTTTGAAAACCCACTTTTGAAAACATTGTACTTACACATTTAGTAGAGCTGTAAGGTCTCTACTAAATGTGAATATCGAGGACTCCAGAGATGCCGATTCCTCCGTTTCATCACTGGCCGTTAGTCACAAAGTAGCGATCCAATTCTTTAGCATTCCATATGAAGAGGGAGAGGTCATAATGATGCTGTTTAGTGGAATCCAGTGGAAAACTAAGGCTACAAAAAAACAGGGAGCATTAGATACATTTAACAGAAAGACGGCACTCAACCAACAAACAGAGTTAGAAACTGTTAATAGATCATGTGTCATAGTTGAATAAGCAGATACCTCTGTTAGTGTAACGGTTTTAATGTGGTGAAGGAGAGTCTGACCAAACTGCAGCGTGTAGATTGCGATCCATGTTTAATAAAGCAACGTAACACGAATCAAAACACAAACTCAACAAAACAATAAACGTAATGAAAACCTAAACTGGTGCAAACTAACACAGAATAAGGACATCAAGACACTAAGGACAATCACCCACAACACAACCAAAGAATATGGCTGCCTAAATATGGTTCCCAATCAGAGACAACGATAAACACCTGCCTCTGATTGAGAACCACTTCAGGCAGCCATAGATTTACCTAGAACACCCCACTAAGCTCCAATCCCACTACATACACACCACATACAAAAACCCATGTCACACCCTGGCCTGACCAAATAAATGCAGATAAACACAAAATACTTCGACCAGGGCGTGACAGAACCCCCCCCCCCCAAGGTGCGGACTCCCGAACGCACCTCAAAACAATAGGGAGGGTCCGGGTGGGCGTCTATCCATGGTGGTGGCTCCGGCGCGGGACGTGGACTCCACTCAAACACTGTCTTAGTCCCTCCTCCTCGCGTCCTTGGATAGTCCACCCTCGCCGCCGACCATGGCCTAGTAGTCCTCACCCAGAACCCCACTGGACTGAGGAGCAGATCAGGACTGAGGGGCAGCTCGGGACTGAGGGGCAGCTCAGGAGTGAGAGGAGGCTCAGGAGTGAGAGGAAGCTCAGGAATGAGAGGAAGCTCAGGAATGAGAGGAAGCTCAGGAATGAGAGGAAGCTCAGGCAGGTAGATATATCTACCAGATCCTGGCTAGCTGGTGGTCTCAGCAGATCCTGGCTGACTGGCAGATCCTGGCTGACTGGCAGATCCTGGCTGACTGGCGGATTCTGGCGGATCCTGGCCGACTGGCAGATCCTGGCCGACTGGCAGTTCTGGCAGATCTGGAAGAGCCTGGTTGACTGGCAGATCTGGAAGAGCCTGGTTGACTGGCAGATCTGTAAGAACCTGGTTGACTGGCAGATCTGTAAGAACCTGGTTGACTGGCAGATCTGGAAGAGCCTGGCTGACTGGCAGATCTGGAAGAGCCTGGCTGACTGGCAGATCTGGACGAGTCTGGCTGACTGGCAGATCTGGAAGAGTCTGGCTGACTGGCAGATCTGGAAGAGTCTGGCTGACTGGCAGATCTGGAAGAGTCTGGCTGACTGGCAGATCTGGAAGAGTCTGGTTGACTGGCAGATCTGGAAGAATCTGGTTGACTGGCAGATCTGGAAGAATCTGGTTGACTGGCAGATCTGGAAGAATCTGGCTGACTGGCAGATCTGGAAGAATCTGGCTGACTGGCAGATCTGGAAGAATCTGGCTGACTGGCATATCTGGAAGAGCCTGGCTGACTGGCAGATCTGGAAGATCTGGCTGCTCCATGCTGACTGGCGGCTCTGACTGCTTCACGCTGACTGGCGGCTCTGGCTGCTCCATGTAGGCTGACAGCTCTGGCGGCTTCTTACAGACTAGCAGCTCTGGCGGCTCCGTGCAGATTGGCAGCTCCTTGCAGACTGGCAGCTCCTTTCAGACTGGCAGCTCTGGCTGCTTCATGCAGACTGACAGCTCCTTGCAGACTGGCAGCTCCTTGCAGACTGGCAGCTCCTTGCAGACTGGCAGCTCTGGCTGCTTCATGCAGACTGACAGCTCCTTATAGACTGGCAGCTCCTTGCAGACTGGCAGCTCCATGCAACCTGGCAGCTCCATGCAACCTGGCAGCTCCATGCAACCTGGCAGCTCTGGCTGCTCCATGCAAGCTGGCAGCTCTGGCTGCTCCATGCAAGCTGGCAGCTCTGGCTGCTCCATGCAGGCTGGCAGCACCTTGCAGACTGGCAGCTCCTTGCAGACTGGCAGCTCCTTGCAGACTGGCAGCTCCTTGCAGACTGACAGCTCCATGCAGACTGACAGCTCTGGCTGCTCCATGCAGACTGACAGCTCTGGCTGCTCCATGCAGACTGACAGCTCTGGCTGCTCCATGCAGGCTGACAGCTCTGGCTGCTCCATGCAGGCTGACAGCTCTGGCTGCTCCATGCAGGCTGACAGCTCTGGCTGCTCCATGCAGGCTGACAGCTCTGGCTGCTCCATGCAGGCTGACAGCTCTGGCTGCTCCATGCAGGCTGACAGCTCTGGCTGCTCCATGCAGGCTGACAGCTCTGGCTGCTCCATGCAGGCTGACAGCTCTGGCTGCTCCATGCAGGCTGACAGCTCTGACTGCTCCATGCAGGCTGACAGCTCTGGCTGCACTGAGCAGACAGGAGACTCCAGCAGCACTGTAGAGGAAGAAGGCTCTAGCTGCGCTGAACAGGCGGGAGACTCCGGTAATGCAGGAGAGGAGAAAGGCTCTGAAAGCGCTGAACAGGCAGGAGGCTCCGGCAGCGCTGGAGAGGCGGGAATCCGACAGCGCAGGAGAGGCGAGGCACACTGTAGGCCTGATGCGTGGTGCTGGCACTGGTGGTACTGAACCAAGGACACGCACAGGAAGCCTGGTGCGGGGAGCTGCTACCGGAGGGCTGGGGTGTGGAGGTGGTACTGGATAGACCGGACCGTGCAGGCGCACTGGAGCTCTTGAGCACCGAGCCTGCCCAACCTTGCCTGGTTGAATACTCATGGTCGCCCTGCCAGTGCGGCGAGGTGGAATAGCCCGCACTGGGCTATGCAGGCGAACCGGAGACACCGAGCGCAAGGCTGGTTCCATGTAACCTGGCCCAAGGAGACGCACTGGGGACCAGATGCGTAGAGCCGGCTTCATGGCATTTGGCTCAACGCTCAATCTAGCCCGGCCGATACGCGGAGCTGGAATATACCGCACAGGGCTATGCACCCGCACTGGAGGCATCGTGCGCACCACAGCATAACATGGTGCCTGCCCGGTCTCTCTAGCCCCCCGGTAAGCACAGGGAGTTTGCACAGGTCTTCTACATGGCGTAGCCATACTCCCTGTGAGCCTCCCCCCCAAGAAATTTTTGGGGCTGACTCCCGGGCTTCCTTGCCAACCGTGTTCCCTCATATCGCCGGCTCCTCTCTCCGCTTGCCTCTGCTCTCCTCGCTGCCTCCACCTGTTCCCATGGAAGGTGATCCCTTCCCGCCAGGATCTCCTCCCATGTGTAGCAACCCTTGCCATCCAATATATCGTCCCATGTCCATTCCTCATTGCACCACTGTTGCTGCCTTTGTTGCTTCTCCTGCGGCTCCTGCCTGTTGACACACTGCTTGGTCCTGTGGTGGGTGATTCTGTAACGGTTTTCATGTGGTGTAGGAGAGTCGGACCAAACTGCAGCATGTAGATTGCGATCCATGTTTAATAAAACAACGTAACACGAATCAAAACACAAACTCAACAAAACAATAAACGTAATGAAAACCAAAACAGCCTAAACTGGTGCAAACTAACACAGACTAAGGACATCAAGACACTAAGGACAATCACCCACAACACAACCAAAGAATATGGCTGCCTAAATATGGTTCCCAATCAGAGACAACGATAAACACCTGCCTCTGATTGAGAACCACTTCAGACAGCCATAGATTTACCTAGAACACCCCACTAAGCTACAATCCCACTACATACACACCACATACATAAAACCCATGTCACGCCCTGGCCTGACCAAATAAATGAAGATAAACACAAAATACTTCGACCAGGGCGTGACAGTTAGGATATCGTTTCAAGTAACAGGCTAATCCCTGTGGTTAAGGTATCTGATGCTATTCTTTTCAATCAAATTATATACACTGAACAAAAATTTAAACGTAACATGCAACAATTTCAAAGATTTTACTGCGTCACAGTTCATATAAGGAAATCACTGGAATTGACTGAGTTACAGTTCATATAATACATTATTTAGGCTCTAATCTATAGATGTCACATGACTGGGAATAGAGAAATGGTCACAGATACCTTTAAAAAAAAAATAGGGGCGTGGATCAGAAAACCAGTCAGTATCTGGTGTGACCACCATTTGCTTCATGTAGCTCATCACATCTCCTTTGTACAGAGTTGATCAGGCTGTTTATTGTGGCCTGTTGAATGTTGTCCCACTCCTCTTCAATGGATGGAGTTGCTGGATATTGGCAGGAACTGGAACATGCTGTCATACACGTCGATCCAGAGCACCCCAAAAAATGCTCAATGGGTGACATGTCTGGTGAGTATGCATGCCATGGAAGAACTGGCACATTTTCAGCTTCCAGGAATTGTGTACAGCTCCTTGTGACATGGGGCCTGTGCATTATCATGCTGAAACATGAGGTGATTGTGTTGTGTGACAAAACTACACATTCTAGAGTGGCCTTTTATTGTCCACAGCACAAGGTGCACCTGTGTAATGATCATCCTGTTTAATCTGCTTCTTTATATGATACAACTGTCTACGGAGATATGCTCACTAACAGCGACGTTAACAAATATGTGCACAGAATTTGAGAGAAATAAGATTTCTTTAGTGTGTATTGAACATTTCTGGGATCTTTTATTTCAGCTCATGAAACATGGGACCAACACTTTACAGGTTGTGTTTATATTTTTGTTCAGTATAGTTAGACAAACTCATATTTCATCAACAATTAAAGCATGATTTTACAAACCTAAACATTTAGGGCCGGTTTCCAAGACACAGACTAAGCCTAGTCCTGGACTAAAATATATTTGAATCTCCATTGTAACATGCTTCTTAGTTCATGACTAGGTTTAATCTGTGTCCGGGACACTGTCCCTCATTGTTCTTTCATAGTGTATATCAGAGGAACTTATTGGGAGGAGCTATAGGAGGACGGGCTCATCGTAATAGCTGGAATGGAGTTCTGGAACGGAGTCAAACATGTTCTTTATGTGTGCTTTTGTACCATTCCATTCAAGCCATTACAATGTTCCCATCTTCCTATAGTTCCTCCCACCAGCCTCCTACCATGGTGTATATGTCATATGTAAGCCATTATGAAGTCATCCAAAACCAAATCAGCAGTAGCCTGTAGTAGCTACTACTCATTAGAATACCAGCAGAGCTCACTTGAGATCACTATTTATTTTCAATTTGAAGAGAGGTTGAAGAAGCAGTTCACTGTAGTTCCAATACACAGTTGTCTGAAAGTTGTTGCAGCTCACTGTCACATTTTCTGGAGGTGGAACTGTCCAGGAAAAGAAGACATTACATTTAGTTAGTAGGCTTATGCAGGCAAGGTGAAGAACCTGCCATGCAGGTAGTCTCAGTGTTAACATCTTGAGGCTTTGCTCATGAGGGTTAGTATCAAGGGAACCTTCACCAGAGTACATTGACTCGACTGGTTGTTCATGGCAACAGCTTTGGAGCAAAGGTGAAACAGTTCCACCTGTCTTGGTAAAGTTATGTATTCAATCATAGGTATAATTTCAAATGTGATGTAAACTTTGAAGATTGAGTGTATGCAGTATGTGCTTCTTGATGCCCCTGAGATGATGCAACCTGTTTCCTCTGTAACCACCCCCATGGACAAGCTAAATAAGGCAATCCCCCATTGGTGTCATCTAGACTACAGAACAAATCATTATTTTTCTTATTGAAAATATAAATACATTTGCACAATGAGCACAATTAGCCCGTCTCTCAGATACATCATTACAGTTGATGGTTAACGAGCTAGCACATTTTAGCATAGACATGACAGTCAGTGTGTGGGGGCTGTGCTTTGGCAAAGTGGGTGGGGTTATATCCTTCCTGTTTGGCCCTGTCCGGGGGTGTCCTCGGATGGGGCCACAGTGTCTCCTGTCCCCTCCTGTCTCAGCCTCCAGTATTTATGCTGCAGTAGTTTGTGTCGGGGGGCTAGGGTCAGTTTGTTATATCTGGAGTACTTCTCCTGTCCTATTCGGTGTCCTGTGTGAATCTAAGTGTGTGTTCTCTAATTCTCTCCTTCTTTATTTCTCTCTCTCGGAGGACCTGAGACCTAGGACCATGCCCAAGGACTACCTGACATGATGAATCCTTGCTGTCCCCAGTCCACCTGGCCATGCTGCTGCTCCAGTTTCAACTGACCTGAGCCCTAGGACCATGCCCCAGGACTACCTGACATGATGACTCCTTGCTGTCCCCAGTCCACCTGACCATGCTGCTGCTCCGGTTTCAACTGTTCTGCCTTATTATTATTATTATAGGACCATGCTGGTCATTTATGAACATTTGAACATCTTGGCCATGTTCTGTTATAATCTCCACCCGGCACAGCCAGAAGAGGACTGGCCACCCCACATAGCCTGGTTCCTCTCTAGGTTTCTTCCTAGGTTTTGGCCTTTCTAGGGAGTTTTTCCTAGCCACCGTGCTTCTACACCTGCATTGCTTGCTGTTTGGGGTTTTAGGCTGGGTTTCTGTATAGCACTTTGAGATATCACCTGATGTACGAAGGGCTATATAAATACATTTGATTTGATTTGATATGTCTGCACATTGAATTACCACTTTTATTGACAACGTTTCTTCGTCAGGTCAAGAGTGTTTAACAGTCTAAGCAAGCACTCAAGAAGATAACCAGTCCAGGGATTTGCCACACACCACACCCGTGTTAAACCACCCGTGTTAAACCAAGCGGCTTCTAAACAGCTTCTACCCCCAAGACAAAAAACTCCTGAACATCTAATCGAAGGGATACCCAGACCATTTGCATTACCGGTACCCCCCTGTATATAGTCTCGCTATTGTTATTTTACTGCTTCTCTTAAATTACTTGTTACTTTTATCTCTTATTCTCATCCATATTTTTGTTTAACCGCATTGTTGGTTAGGGGCTCTGTTGTATTCGGCGCATGTGACTAATACAATTTGATTTGGTTTATTATGATACCACGGAATCTGATGTTAACATTTCATTATAGTTTAGGTAAGCTAATGTAAGATTATAGTTTAGGTAAGCTAATGTAAGATTATAGTTTAGGTAAGCTAATGTAAGATTATAGTTTAGGTAAGCTAATGTAAGATTATAGTTTAGGTAAGCTAATGTAAGATTATAGTTTAGGTAAGCTAATGTAAGATTATAGTTTAGGTAAGCTAATGTAAGATTATAGTTTAGGTAAGCTAATGTAAGATGATAGTTTAGGTAAACTAATGTAAGATTATAGTTTAGGTAAGCTAATGTAAGATTATAGTTTAGGTAAGCTAATGTAAGATTATAGTTTAGGTAAGCTAATGTAAGATTATAGTTTAGGTAAGCTAATGTAAGATTATAGTTTAGGTAAGCTAATGTAAGATTATAGTTTAGGTAAGATAATGTAAGATTATAGTTTAGGTAAAATAATGTAAGATTATAGTTTAGGTAAGCTAATGTAAGATTATAGTTTAGGTAAGATAATGTAAGATTATAGTTTAGGTAAGATAATGTAAGATTATAGTTTAGGTAAGATAATGTAAGATTATAGTTTAGGTAAGCTAATGTAAGATTATAGTTTAGGTAAGCTAATGTAAGATTATAGTTTAGGTAAGCTAATGTAAGATTATAGTTTAGGTAAGCTAATGTAAGATTATAGTTTAGGTAAGCTAATGTAAGATTATAGTTTAGGTAAACTAATGTAAGATTATAGTTTAGGTAAGCTAATGTAAGATTATAGTTTAGGTAAGCTAATGTAAGATTATAGTTTAGGTAAACTAATGTAAGATTATAGTTTAGGTAAACTAATGTAAGATTATAGTTTAGGTAAGCTAATGTAAGATTATAGTTTAGGTAAGCTAATGTAAGATTATAGTTTAGGTAAGCTAATGTAAGATTATAGTTTAGGTAAACTAATGTAAGATTATAGTTTAGGTAAACTAATGTAAGATTATAGTTTAGGTAAGCTAATGTAAGATTATAGTTTAGGTAAGCTAATGTAAGATTATAGTTTAGGTAAGCTAATGTAAGATTATAGTTTAGGTAAGCTAATGTAAGATTATAGTTTAGGTAAACTAATGTAAGATTATAGTTTAGGTAAGCTAATGTAAGATTATAGTTTAGGTAAGCTAATGTAAGATTATAGTTTAGGTAAACTAATGTAAGATTATAGTTTAGGTAAACTAATGTAAGATTATAGTTTAGGTAAGCTAATGTAAGATTAGAGTTTAGGTAAACTAATGTAAGATCAAAGTACATTTATCTAACAGCTGTGTCCTAAGCAAATTGTTGCCTAAATACTGTATGTTAGAATTCAATACAAGACTCATCAACCTGTGGTTTTAATAGTTAGAATTGAGGAGCGGATGAGACATAATGGGGGGTTGCCTGTAGAGTCGGTTTATGCTAAGGGCAGGTTCAAACACATGCAGACTTCTCAGAATTACTGACCATTTGTATTTTTCTAACATCATTTGGGGACATTTCGAGGTTAGGATACTGACAAAAGATGATCTGAGCTGATTTAGTACATAGTGTGTCGAATTATTACAAGTGGGCAAAACACCTTGACTTTAAAAGATAACCTACAGACAAAATTGTTATTACAGTATTATTACATTGCTAAGCCTATTACCGCAAATCATCCCTTCCTATTTGTAATCAGAATAATAACCCACACTATTCTTCAATCAAAGCAATGTAGTTTTCTATGTTTTCATTCAGGTTAACCAATTTACCCAGTGTGGAAACCACTGTGACCAAAACCATCAGGAATGTCAGTGAACCACAAAAAGCCAAAATCATGCGTTTTCAAATACAAATCCACGAAATGTAAGGAAGCGAAATAACAATGAGATACTTATTCTTAGATTTAAAAAAATAACAGCAATCTACCTTTAACCTAAATTATAAGACATAACCGCACAGCTAAAGTGTGTTATCAGACTAGTGTCGGTCGTTGAAGGAACTGGACGCAGTTTCTCCGGCAGGAAATGACACAGAGGTGTATTACTTCACCGTTTCTTCGAATTGACACACCTCCGTTTCCTCATTTCATTTAATAATTCATTCTAAAGACTTCTGTAGAATATGTGCCTACTCTAGGGGAGAATCCTAGCAATTATTAGGCAGTTAACTAAACTAAATATATCCTAAAAGGACTATATGTCCGTCCCATCTGAGTTGAGTACAAGAAACATGAGGAGATCACACCTTGGCGCACCCGATTAGCCACGTGTGGGATATCATATTCACCATATGAATGGAGTGATTGGTAATATTTTCCACCTTTTAATGGGGTGATTGGTGGCTAATCGGATGCTTGACCTCAACCCAATCTCTCTCCAGTCGCAGGACATCAAAGGACAGGTAAAAACATGTCAGCCTACCTTGATCAATGCCACCTCCTACTGCTGATTTGTGGTCAAACTTAACATAACAACAAAGAATTGACACAAGCAATTCACAATGAATGTTATTCATTGCACCCCTGTAAAAGTGAACATCAAATGCCCACCTTGGAAAACTTTTGAAACTGCTAGGATTGTTGTACAGGCTATAGCGATGACATTGTAGCACATGGTCCATTTTTTACATTTAACTAGGCAAGTCAGTTAAGAACAAATTCTTATTTACAATGACAGCCTACCGGGGAACAGTGGGTTAACTGCCTTGTTCAGGGATAGAAAGACAGATCTTTACCTTGTCAGCTCAGGGATTCAATTCAGCAACCTTTCGCTTACTGGCCCAACGCTCTAACCATTAGGCTACCTTCCGTCCCAATAAGAGCTTCATGTACTTTTTAGGCCTTTGTCTATCAAGGAAAAATGATACATAGCTGGATTTCTGGTACCGAGGTAAAGACAGTTTCAGATTGGTTGATATTCTAATATTCAACGGATATTCAGGGTTGTCAGGGATATACTGTCATGTTTTGTCATTGATTGTCATGTCTTGTCCCTGTGCTTCCCCTTCTATTCGTTTCCCCCCTGCTGGTCTTATTAGGTTCTTTCCCTCTTTATATCCCTCTCTCTCCCCCTCCCTCTCTCCCTCTCTCTCTCTCTCTCTCTCTATCGTTCCGTTCCTGCTCCCAGCTGTTCCTCATTCTCCTAACTACCTCATTTACTCTTTCACACCTGTTCCCTATTTTGCCCTCTGATTAAGTCCCTATTTCTCTCTCTGTTTTCGCTTCTGTCCTTGTCGGATCATTGTTTGCTGTTCTATGTCCTCGTTCCGTCCTGTCATGTTTTTGCCTTCTTCAGATGCTGCGTGTGAGCAGTCTGTGGTCGCATCTCCAGTTGTCCCCCTCTACTGACTAGAGGGTTTCAGTATTCCTGTTTTGACTTGGAATAAACTCTGTTTCTGTAAAGTCGCTTTTGGGTCCTCATTCACCTGCATAACAGAATGATCCGACCAAGTATGGACCCAGCGACTACGGATTCTCGCAACTCAGCCGTCAAGATCCAGGGAGCGATGCTCGGCAGACACGAGCAGGAATTGTCTGCTGCTCGTCATGCCGTTGAGACCCTGGCCGCTCAGGTCTCCGACCTCTCAGGACAGTTTCAGAGTCTCTGTCTCGAGCCACCAGCTACTTCCTGGTCTTCCGAGTCTCCGGAACCTAGGGTTAATAACCCACCATGTTACTCTGGGCAGCCCACTGAGTGCCGCTCCTTTCTCACCCAGTGTGATATTGTGTTCTCTCTCCAGCCCAACACATACTCAAGAGAGAGAGCTCGGATCGCCTACGTCATATCACTCCTTACGGGACGGGCTCGGGAGTGGGGCACAGCTATCTGGGAGGCAAGGGCTGAGTGTACTAACGAGTATCAGAACTTTAAAGAGGAGATGATACGGGTTTTTGATCGTTCAGTTTTTGGGAGGGAGGCTTCCAGGGCCCTGGCTTCTCTAGGTCAAGGTGATCGATCCATAACGGATTACTCTATAGAGTTTCGCACTCTTGCTGCCTCCAGTGACTGGAACGAGCCGGCGTTGCTCGCTCGTTTTCTGGAGGGACTCCACGCTGAGGTTAAGGATGAGATTCTCTCCCGGGAGGTTCCTTCCAACGTGGATTCTTTGATTGCACTCGCCATCCGCATAGAATGACGGGTAGATCTTCGTCACCGAGCTCGTGGAAGAGAGCTCGCGTTAACGGTGTTCCCCCCTCTCCGCATCTCAACCATCTCCTCCCACTGGCTCAGAGATTGAGCCCATGCAGTTGGGAGGTATTCGCATCTCGACTAAGGAGAGGGAACGGAGAATCACCAACCGCCTTTGCTTCTATTGCGGTTCTGCTGGACATTTTGTCATTTCATGTCCAGTAAAAGGCCAGAGCTCATCTGTAAGCGGAGGGCTACTGGTGAGCGCTACTACTCAGGTCTCTCCATCAAGATCCTGTACTACCTTGTCGGTCCATCTACGCTGGACCGGTTCGGCAGCTTCCTGCAGTGCCTTGATAGACTCTGGGGCTGAGGGTTGTTTTATGGACGAAGCATGGGCTCGGAAACATGACATTCCTCTCAGACAGTTAGGGGAGCCCACGCCCATGTTCGCCTTAGATGGTAGTCTTCTCCCCAGTATCATATGTGAGACACTACCTTTAACCCTCACAGTATCTGGTAACCACAGTGAGACCATTTCCTTTTTGGTTTTTCGTTCACCTTTTACACCTGTTGTTTTGGGTCATCCCTGGCTAGTATGTCATAATCCTTCTATTAATTGGTCTAGTAATTCTATCCTATCCTGGAACGTTTCTTGTCATGTGAAGTGTTTAATGTCTGCTATCCCTCCTGTTTCTTCTGTCCCCTCTTCTCAGGAGGAACCTGGTGATTTGACAGGAGTGCCGGAGGAATATCATGATCTGCGCACGGTCTTCAGTCAGTCCAGAGCCAACTCCCTTCCTCCTCACCGGTCGTATGATTGTTGTATTGATCTCCTTCCGGGGACCACTCCCCCTCGGGGTAGACTTTACTCTCTGTCGGCTCCCGAACGTAAGGCTCTCGAAGATTATCTGTCTGTTTCTCTCGACGCCGGTACCGTTGTGCCTTCTTCCTCTCCCGCCGGAGCGGGGGGTTTTTTTTGTTAAGAAGAAGGACGGTACTCTGCGCCCCTGCGTGGATTATCGAGGGCTGAATGACATAACGGTTAAGAATCGTTATCCGCTTCCCCTTATGTCGTCAGCCTTCGAGATTCTGCAGGGAGCCAGGTTCTTTACTAAGTTGGACCTTCGTAACGCTTACCATCTCGTGCACATCAGAGAGGGGGACGAGTGGAAAACGGCGTTTAACACTCCGTTAGGGCATTTTGAATACCGGGTTCTGCCGTTCGGTCTTGCTAATGCTCCAGCTGTCTTTCAGGCATTAGTTAATGATGTACTGAGAGACATGCTGAACATCTTTGTTTTCGTTTACCTTGATGATATCCTGATTTTTTTCACCGTCACTCGAGATTCATGTTCAGCACGTTCGACGTGTACTCCAGCGCCTTTTAGAGAATTGTCTCTACGTGAAGGCTGAGAAGTGCGTCTTTCATGTCTACTCTGTCACATTTCTCGGTTCTGTTATTTCCGCTGAAGGCATTCAGATGGATCCCGCTAAGGTCCAGGCTGTCAGTGATTGGCCCGTTCCAAAGTCACGTGTCGAGTTGCAGCGCTTTCTAGGTTTCGCTAATTTCTATCGGCGTTTCATTCGTAATTTCGGTCAAGTGGCAGCCCCTCTCACAGCCCTTACTTCTGTCAAGACGTGCTTTAAGTGGTCCGGTTCCGCCCAGGGAGCTTTTGATCTCCTCAAGAAGCGTTTTACATCCGCTCCTATCCTTGTTACTCCTGACGTCACTAAACAATTCATTGTCGAGGTTGACGCTTCAGAGGTGGGCGTGGGAGCCATTCTGTCCCAGCGCTTCCATTCTGACGATAAGGTCCATCCTTGCGCGTATTTGTCTCATCGCCTGTCGCCATCGGAACGCAACTATGATGTGGGTAACCGCGAACTGCTCGCCATCCGCTTAGCCCTAGGCGAATGGCGACAGTGGTTGGAGGGGGCGACCGTTCCTTTTGTTGTTTGGACTGACCATAAGAACCTTGAGTACATCCGTTCTGCCAAACGACTCAATGCACGTCAAGCTCGTTGGGCGTTGTTTTTCGCTCGTTTCGAGTTCGTGATTTCTTATCGCCCGGGAAATAAGAACACCAAGCCTGATGCCTTATCCCGTCTCTTCAGTTCTTCTGTAGCTTCTACCGACCCCGAGGGGATTCTCCCTGAGGGGCGTGTTGTCGGGTTGACTGTCTGGGGAATTGAGAGACAGGTAAAGCAAGCACTCACTCACACTGCGTCGCCGCGCGCTTGTCCTAGTAACCTTCTTTTCGTTCCTGTCTCTACTCATCTGGCTGTTCTTCAGTGGGCTCACTCTGCCAAGTTAGCTGGCCACCCCGGCGTTTGGGGTACGCTTGCTTCTATTCGCCAGCGGTTTTGGTGGCCTACTCAGGAGCGTGACACGCGCCGTTTCGTGGCTGCTTGTTCGGACTGCGCGCAGACTAAGTCAGGTAACTCCCCTCCTGCCGGTCGTCTCAGACCGCTTCCCATTCCTTCTCGACCATGGTCTCACATCGCCTTAGACTTTATTACCGGTCTGCCTTCGTCTGCGGGGAAGACTGTGATTCTTACTGTTGTCGATAGGTTCTCTAAGGCGGCTCATTTTATTCCCCTCGCTAAACTTCCTTCCGCTAAGGAGACGGCACAAATCATCATTGAGAATGTGTTCAGAATTCATGGCCTCCCGTTAGACGCCGTTTCGGACAGAGGTCCGCAATTCACGTCACAGTTTTGGAGGGAGTTCTGTCGTTTGATTGGTGCTTCCGTCAGTCTCTCTTCCGGTTTTCATCCCCAGTCTAACGGTCAAGCAGAACGGGCCAATCAGACGATTGGTCGCATATTACGCAGCCTTTCTTTTAGAAACCCTGCGTCTTGGGCAGAACAGCTCCCCTGGGCAGAATACGCTCACAACTCGCTTCCTTCGTCTGCTACCGGGCTATCTCCTTTTCAGAGTAGTCTTGGGTACCAGCCTCCTCTGTTCTCGTCCCAGCTCGCCGAGTCCAGCGTTCCCTCCGCTCAGGCTTTTGTCCAACGTTGTGAGCGCACCTGGAGGAGGGTCAGGTCTGCACTTTGCCGTTACAGGGCGCAGACTGTGAGAGCCGCCAATAAACGTAGGATTAAGAGTCCTAGGTATTGTCGCGGTCAGAGAGTGTGGCTTTCCACTCGTAACCTTCCCCTTACGACAGCTTCTCGCAAGTTGACTCCGCGGTTCATTGGTCCGTTCCGTGTTTCTCAGGTCGTCAATCCTGTCGCAGTGCGACTGCTTCTTCCGCGACATCTTCGTCGCGTCCACCCAGTCTTCCATGTCTCCTGCGTCAAGCCTTTTCTTCGCGCCCCCGTTCTTCTTCCCTCCCCCCCCCGTCCTTGTCGAGGGCGCACCTATTTACAGGGTACGGAAGATCATGGACATGCGTTCTCGGGGACGTGGCCACCAGTACTTAGTGGATTGGGAGGGTTACGGTCCTGAGGAGAGGAGTTGGGTTCCATCTCGGGACGTGCTGGACCGTTCGTTGATTGATGATTTCCTCCGTTGCCGCCAGGGTTCCTCCTCGAGTGCGCCAGGAGGCGCTCGGTGAGTGGGGGGTACTGTCATGTTTTGTCATTGATTGTCATGTCTTGTCCCTGTGCTTCCCCTTCTATTCGTTTCCCCCTGCTGGTCTTATTAGGTTCTTTCCCTCTTTATATCCCCTCCCCCTCTCCTCTCTCTCTCTCTCTCTCTCTCTCTCTATCGTTCTGTTCCTGCTCCCAGCTGTTCCTCATTCTCCTAACTACCTCATTTACTCTTTCACACCTGTTCCCTATTTTGCCCTCTGATTAAGTCCCTATTTCTCTCTCTGTTTTCGCTTCTGTCCTTGTCGGATCATTGTTTGCTGTTCTATGTCCTCGTTCCGTCCTGTCATGTTTTTGCCTTCTTCAGATGCTGCGTGTGAGCAGGTGTCTAGATCAGCTACGGCCTGCGCCTTCCCGAAGCGACCTGCAGTCTGTGGTCGCATCTCCAGTTGTCCCCCTCTACTGACTAGAGGGTTTCAGTATTCCTGTTTTGACTTGGAATAAACTCTGTTTCTGTAAAGTCGCTTTTGGGTCCTCATTCACCTGCATAACATATTCAGCAAGTTGGATGCAGTCTATCACAGTGCCATCTGTTTTGTCACCAAAGCCCCATATACTACCCACAACTGCGACCTGTATGCTCTCGTTGGCTGGCCCTCGCTTCATATTCGTCACCAAACCTCACTGGCTCCAGGTCATCTATAAGTCTTTGCTAGGTAAAGCCCCACCTTATCTCAGCTCACTGGTCACCATAGCAGCACCCACCTGTAGCACACGCTCCAGCAGGTATATTCCACTGTGTCACGACTTCTTCCGAAGTCGTTGCCTCTCCTTGTTCGGGCGGTGCTCGGCGTTCGATGTCACCGGTCTTCTAGCCATCATTGATCCTTTTTTCATTTTCCATTGGTTTTGTCTTGTCTTCCCACACACCTGTTTTCAATCCCATTCATTACCTGTTGTGTATTTAACCCTCTGTTTCCCCTCATGTCTTTGTCAGAGATTGATTTGTTGTCAGTGTAGTGTGATTGTTTGTATAGGTGCGCGTCGGGTCTTCGTACCCATGTTTTGTTTGTACATTTATTGTTATGGAGCATACTTGTGGAACTTTATTAAAAGACTCCATATTTAAACTCCATTTGACTCTCCTGCGCCTGACTTCCCTGCCACCTATTACACCTATGCGTGACACACTGGTCACCTCCAAAAACCAATTCCTCCTTTAGCTGCCTTTCCTTCCAGTTCTCTGCTGCCAATGACTGGAATGAATTGCAAAAATAACAGATGCTGGAGACCCATATCTCCCTCACTAACTTTAAGCACCAACTGTCAGAGCAGCTCACAGATCACTGCACCTGTACATAGCCCATCCGTAAATAGCCCATCCAACTACCTCATCCCCATACTGTTATTTTACATTTTTTGCTCCTTTGCACCCCAGTATCTCTACTTGCACATTCATCTCTACACATCTATCACTCCAGTGTGTAATTGCCAAATTGTAATTATTTCACCACTATGGCCTATTTATTGCCTTACCTCCCTTATCTTACCTCATTTGCACACACTGTATATAGACCTTTTCTCTATTGTGTTATAGACTGTATGGTTGTTTATTCCATGTGTAACTCTGTGTTGTTGTTTGTGTCTCACTGCTTTGCTTTATCTTGGCCAGGTCGCAGTTGTAAATGAGAACTTGTTCTCAACTAGCCTACCTGGTTAAATAAAGGTGAAATAAAACATTCAAAAATAGTTTTCCTTATGTCCACCAACAGCAGTTAGGGACCATCAACATAGTGACAAATCAACATTTTCACATTTCCATAGCTCTTTAACCATTACTCCTAAAACTTTCAAAACTGGTTGTAGCTAACCTGATGGCATAGACACACATTGTACACACTTTTGTTTTGTCGATTTGCATCTCACACTATTTTCAAATATTTATTTACATTTTTAAATTTCAATAGCTCTTCGGTGATATGCCTTACTGACTCCAAACAAGGTTCAGATTGTACACTCAGAGGGCCTACACATCACACACCATTTAGTTTGTCCATTTTAATCTCACACGTTTTTACATAAATTGAACATTTAAATCGCTCCTTGGGATGCTTGCAAGCCGAAGAACACCATCACAACCGTGAAGCACAGGGGTGGCAGCATCATGTTGTGGGGGTGCTTTCTGCCGGAGGGACTGGTGCACTTCACTTTGACATTTCACATTCTTAAAATAAAGTGGTGACCCTAACTGACCTAAGACAGGGAATTTTTACTAGGATTAAATGTCAGGAATTGTGAAAAACTGAGTTTAAATGTATTTGGCTAAGATGTATGTAAACTTCTGACTTCAACTGTATTCAACTTCCACAAAATCTCCTGAGATTAAGGTCAAGCAGTGTTTTCACCTTTTCCACATCCATATAAGGGTTTAATTCTCTGGGTGCAAGGCACAGGGCCTCAACAAGTTGGCTGTTTCGTTCGTTGACATTTCTGGATGCTGACATTTCTCCCAGTACAGCATCCAGAGTGCTAAAAAAACACTGTCTTTTACACTCCCTCTCATTATCCTCTTCTTGCTGGCCCATTGTTGTTTCGGCCACATATTCTTTCAGATTACTACTCACTACTTTTTGCCGTTTGCTTGGGAGCGGGGGTGTCCGTGTGCTTGTATTTCCTTACAGGAATATTCCAGCCACTCTCTGCCTTTGAACCACGCGCTACAAAATGCCAGTTTTCTCCCACAGTACAGGCGGGTTGGGTATCTTGGCGGCTGCAGGCCCCTCCTCGGGTTGGGTACCTCCTATGTCACCAGGCTGCCAGAAGGTTGTGCAGGTGCCTTTGCTGCTGGGCTCAACGGCCTTGGCCTAGGTGATTAGCGTCGGCTCAGCAGCCTCGGCCTCTGTGGCAGGCTACTCCCCCTCCCCGCCGCTTGATCCTGTGCTGCTGGTGTGCCCTGGAAAAGCCACTTTCTAATATCCATCATGCTATCAGCTACCTAGCTAACTGTTAACATTAGCTAAATTCCATCCAGCTGTGCGGTTCAACTTTTTTTGGTAGTAAGTAACTTTGAAAGTAATGATTCAACCGGTAGAATGTGTATGACATAGGTATGATGCATGCAAGGGAGTTGCATGAATGAAGCATACACAACAAATCAGTTGGACGGAGGGGGCAGATTGTGGGACACAATAGGGATACAAAACTGAGGGGGCGCAATATTCCAACTCAGGGGGCACTGCCACCTTTTGCACCCTCATGACGCCGGGCCTGGATGCTCATGCATTTATTTTCTCCTTCAATATAAAAGGGACTTGACATGGTCAATCAGTGAGATTGTATTTCTATTGCTGAACCCTGCTCTCCTGGGGGATATTTATTGTTTTAAGTCCCTGTATGACGTAATGCTGAGTTTCATTAGAACAGTAGTAAACTGGCCAAAATCTCAGCCTGTGTTCATGTTGAGCCGTTTGAGGTGTAGCCCCTTTTTTAGGACCTTTTAGTGACTGTGTTTAAATATATAGTTCCTAGTTGGCACACTTTGCATATGAACAAGCATGACATGCAAAAATAGGTTGAATTTACATTTACAGCAATAATCAGTGATCCTTTATATAGCATCTTGTTGAGAACAATTGTATAATTTATTTCAGTTAAATCTGTGGTATGATTTTACACTGGATGACAAGGTACTGTGGGTGTTATTATGGCAAAGCTATGACGAAGCATGCTTAGTGCTGCACCATCAACACCGTGTGACTTCATGACAACCAAAAACTAAGGCTCTTATGAGATTACAGCTGCAGTCTTTTATAGAAGCAGACATAGAAAAAAAGAGCTGAGCAAAAAAAATGACAACATTCTCTCTGTATATGGAGTCTTGGGAAATGTCCTCGATAACACTTGGGTCTGTGTGTAGAGTGTATCCAAATCCACACAGGTTAATGTGCTTTCCATAAGCGCGTTGGCACATATGTACCTGATTGCATGTTATGTAGCCTATGATAACAATACACATAACATACTGTGTTATGAAATAGACCTGGCTTTCACATGCCATGTGGGAGTTTCTCACAACAGCCAGCCATGATGGAAATGCTTGTTTATTATCACATATAAATCCATACAATTCTGCTTCTTTTATCACCTGTCCTTCCACTCCTTTCCACCTACCCTGTCGTTCAGTGAGTCACGCTCACATTAATGAGTAACCTTGCCTGAGACCTGAACCTGCCATTAATGCCTAGCCTTAAAGCTCACCGGCCTAACACAGTCTTGTTTTGCCCACGAGACCCAGGTTCGGACCCAGTCGGTCACACCAAGTCCATGGCGTGAATGATATTCTATCATATTGGCCTGTAATCCAGCTGTAGTGTTAACTAGGATGCCAGGATTACCTTAGAATGGGTTAATATGTCTGAACTATGCCTCCCTCTATGCTCTATTTTCTCTTTATTGCAGGGCACCAGGCATACTTTTTAATGGCACCCTATTCCCTATATAGTGCATTACTTTTGACCAGGGCCCTAGTTGTGCACTAGACAGACTGATCGGCCCACTCTGGACGCCACGTGAGCTGTAATTACAGTCCCCCGCACGCCTCCCAAATCCCCCCCTGGCTCGGACAAATCCCAATCTCTCTCCTGTTTGACATCTACAGACCAATTGGAGACAGATGTTGGGCCTGACAGCTGGACCCACTGCAGTTGGTGGACATCATACATGGCTCAATCTGGACACAGGGATAATGGATGGAGATGGATGCAGATAATAACTGAATAGCTGAACAGTGGGCAGCCATCTTTAATTAAGAGAATGGGATATAATTATCTCAGTTTCTGCTGCACAGCTTTAGAGTATGGAGATAAATCCATGGAGAGCAGGGCAGCAAAATAAGAGTTCAGGCACACTGAAATCCCCCATTCCCAATATAATCCAAACTGTAATTTTCCGTCTCTGGGTTAAATAAGGGGGCAGAAAATCTGAGGAAGATTGCTCTGTTTGTAAGAGCCCCCCTTTTCCAAGAAGAGGACACTCATCCTCAGACAGAGACAGACAAGTCAGACAACACACAATTTAGTATCAAAAGGCTGATGGGAAAAAATAAATATATGATTTTAGAATTATGGGCACTGCAAGCAAATCTCCAGTAAAAGATGTTGCGTAATGTCTTTGGTTTCACAGTTAAAGAGCATCCCAGAGCAAGTGAAGATGAGGGGCTTATTTTTTTCCATTTTTTTATTTCACCTTTATTTAACCAGTTCTCATTTACAACTGCGACCTGACCAAGATAAAGCAAAGCAGTGCGCCAAAAACAACACAGAGTTACACATGGGATAAACAAATGTACAGTCAATAACACAATATAAAATCTGTATACAGTGTGTGCAAATGAAGTAAGGAGGTAAGGTAATAAATAGGCCATAGTGGCAAAGTAATTACAATTTATCAATTAACACTGGAGTGATAGATGTGCAGATGAGGATGTGCAAGTAGAAATACTGGTGTTCAAAAGAGCAGAAAAAACAAAAAACAAATATGGGATAAGGTAGGTAGTTGGTTGAAGGGCTATTTACAGATGGGTTATGTACAGCTGCAGCGATCGGTAAGCTGCTCTGACAGCTGATGCTTAAAGTTAGTGAGGGAGATATAAGTCTCCAACTTCAGTGATTTTTGCAATTTGTCCCAGTCATTGGCAGCAGAGAAGTGGAAGGAAAGGCGGCCAAAGGAGGTGTTTATCACAGGACAAGGTGAGACCCAAATGCAGACACAGAAGGCAGATGGTTGGAGTCTTAAAATGTTTATTAATCCAAAGGGGTAGGCACAGGAATGGTAGTGAACAGGCAAAAAGGTCAAAACCAGATCACAGTCCAGGAGGTACAGAGTGGCAGACAGGCTCGTGGTCAAGGCAGGCAGAATGGTCAGGCAGGTGGGTACAAAGTCCAGAAACAGGCAAGGGTCAAAACCAGGAGGACTAGAAAAAGGAGAATGCAAAAAGCAGGAGAACGGGAAAACCACTGGTTGACTTGGAAACATACAAGATGAACTGGCACAGAGAGTCAGGAAACACCAGGATAAATACACCCGGGAACATAAGCGACACCTGGAGGGGGTGGAGACAATCACAAGGACAGGTGAAACAGATCAAGACGTGACAGTGTTGGCTTTGGGGATGACCAGTGAAATATACCTGCTGGAGCGCGTGCTGCGGGTGGTTGTTGCTATGGTGACCAGTGAGCTGAGATAAGGCGGAGCTTTGCCAAGCAAAGACTTATAGATGACCTGGAGCCAGTGGGTTTGGCCAGTTGTGGGTAGTAACGGCTTTGGTGACAAAACGGATGGCACTGTGATAGACTGCATCCAATTTGCTGAGTAGAGTGTTAGAGGCTATTTTGTAAATGACACCGCCAAAGTCAAGGATCGGTAGGATAGTCAGTTTTACGAGGGTATGTTTGGCAGCATGAGTGAAGGAGGCTTTGTTGTGAAAAAGAAAGCTGATTCTCGATTTATTTTTGGATTGGAGATGCTTAATATGAGTCTGGAAGGAGAGTTTACAGTCTATCTGGACACCTATAGTTGACCTATAGTTGTCCACATATTCTAAATCAGAACCGTCCAGAGTAGTGATGCTAGTTGGGCGGGTGGGTGCGGGCAGCGATCGGTTGAAGAGCATGCATTTCTTTTTACTTGCATTTAAGAGCAATTGGAGGCCACTGAAGGAGTGTTGTATGGCATTGAAGCTCTTTTGGAGGTTTGTTAACACGGTGTCCAATGAAGGGCCAGATGTATACAGAATGGTGTCATCTGCGTAGAGGTGGATAAAAGAATCGCCAGCAGCAAGAGCGACATCATTGATATATACAGAGAAAAGAATCGGCCCGAGAATTGAACCCTGTTGCACCCCCATAGAGACTGCCAGAGGTCCGGACAACAGGCCCTCCGATTTGACACACTGAACTCTATCTGAGAAGTAGTTAGTGAACCAAGCGAGGCAGTCATTTGAGAAACCAAGGCTGTTGAGTCTGCCGATAAGAACACAGTGATTGACAGAGTCGAAAGCCTTGGACAGGTCGATGAAGACGGCTGCACAGTACCGTCTTTTATCAATGGTGGTTATGATATCGTTTAGGACCTTGAGCGTGGCTGAGGTGCACCCGTGACCAGCTTGGAAACCGGATTGCATAGCGGAGAAGGTACGGTGGGATTCTAAATGGTTGGTGATCTGTTTGTTCACTGGGCTTTTGAAGACTTTATAAAGGCAGGGCAGGATGGATATAGGTCTGTAACAGTTTGGGTCTAGACTTTGAAGAGGGGGATGACCGGGGCTGTTTTCCAGTCTTTAGGAATCTCAGAAGATACGAAAGAGAGGTTGAACAGACTTGTAATAGGGATTGCAACAGTGGTGGCGGATAATTTTAGGAAGAGAGGGTCCAGATTCTCTAGCCCAGCTGATTTGTAGGGATCCAGATTTTGCAGCTTTATCAGAACATCAGCTGTCTCGATTTGGTGGCGGGGGCACTTGGGCCAGTTGCTGCAGGGGGTGCAGCGCTGTTGGCCAGGTTTGGGGTAGCCAGGTGGAAAGCTTATTGAAATTCTTGATTATAGTGGATTTATCGGTGGTCACTGTGTTTTCTGGCCTCATTGTAGTGGGGAGCTGGGAGGAGGTGCTCTTATTCTCCATGGACTTTACAGTGTCCCAAAACCTTTTGGAATTAGTGCTGCAGGATGCAAATTTCTGTTTGAAAAAGCTAGTCTTCACTTTCCTAACCGACTATGTATATTGGTTCCTGACTTCCCTGAAAAGTTGTGCATCGCGGGGACTATTCGATGCTAGTGCAGTACGCCACAGGATGTTTTTGTACTGGTCAAGGGCAGTCAAGTCTGGAGTGAACCAAGGGCTATATCTGTTCTTTGTTCTACATTTTTTGAAAGGGCATGCTTATTTAAGATGTTGAGGAAAGCTTTTTTAAAGAACAACCAGGCATCCACTACTGACGGGATGAGGTTAATATCCTTCCAGGATACCCGGGCCAAGTCGATTAGGAAGGCCAGCTCGCAGAAGTGTTTTAGGGTGCGTTAGACAGTGATGAGGGGTGGTTGTTTGACTGCGGACCAATTACGGACACAGGCAATGAGGCAGTTATCACTGAGATCTTAGTTTTCAACAGCAGAGGTGTATTTAGAGGGCAAGTTGGTCAGGATGATATCTATGAGGGTGCCCATGTTTACGGATTTGGGGTTGTACCTGGTAGGTTCCTTGATAATTTGTGTGAGATTGAGGGCATCTAGCTTAGATTGTAGGACGGCCGGGGCATCAAGCATATCCCAGTTTAGGTCACCTAACAGTAGGAACTCTGACAATAGATGGGGGGCAATCAATTCAATCAATTCACATATGACTTATTTCTGGTGAGATGGATTTTTAAAAGCAGAAACTCTAACTGTTTGGGCATAGATCTGGATAGTATGACAAAACTCTGCAGGCTATCCCTACAGTAGATTGCAACTCTGTCCCCTTTAGCAGTTCTATCTTGATGGGAAATTTTGTAATTGGGAATGGAAATTTCAGAATTTTTGGTGGCCTTCCTAAACCAGGATTCAGACACGGCTAGGACATCAGGGTTGCTGGAGTATGCTAAAGCGGTGAATAAAGCAAACTTAGGGAGGAGGATTCTGATGTTAACATGCATGAACCCACGGCCTTTATGGTTACAGAAGTCAACAAATGTGAGCGCCTGGGGTCATACAGGGCCTGGGTTAACCTCTACATCACCAGAGGAACAGAGGAGGAGTAGGATAAGTGTACGGATAAAGGCTATAAGAACTGGTCGTCTGGTACGTTGGCAACAGAGAATAAAAGGAGCAGATTTCTAGGCATGGTAGGATAGATTCAGAGCGTAATGTACAGATAAGGGTATGGTAGGGTATGAGTACATTGGAGGTAAACCTAGACATTAAGTGACGATGAGAGAGGTTGCATCTCTGGAGGCGCCAGTTAAGCTAGGTGCGGTCTCCGCATGTGTGGGGGGTGGGACGAAGGAGGTATCTGAGGCATGTTGAGCGGGACTCCGCAGTAAAATAAAACAATGAGAGCTACCCTAAACAACAGTATGCAAGGCATATTACCATTAGAGAGAGGCACAAAGCAATCACAGGTGTTGATTGGGAGAGCAACGGGTAAGACAACAACGGGTAAACAGCTAAGACAACAACAACAACGGGTAAATGGTGATGAATGGGCAGAGAGGGTCAGTTAGCTACACACAGGGCCCGAGTTCGAGGCTGGGGCCGACAGATAAACAAAATGAAGTACCGTGTTAATGAACAGTCCAGCAGGCATCAGCTGTGTTGCAGAGTGATCATAGGGTCCAATTAGCAGCAATAGATGACACAGGGAGCCGTTCGGTACTCGTTACTATGCTGGGCAAGCGGGAGACACGGCATTCAGAAAAGCTAGTGGGCTGGGGCTAGCAGAGGCTGGTTGAGAGCACATCGGCCAAATCACGTCAGCAGACCAGCTGCTGTGTCAACAAAGGGTCCAGGCCATTTGGCAAGAGAGGTATTGTAGTTGGTGTACTTCGTTTGCTAGCCGAAAGATTAGGCTAGCTTGAGGCTAACTGGTGCTTGCTTCTGGACAAGGGCGTTAGCCAAAATAGCCACTTGGTAGAAGCTAGCTAGCTGCGATGATCCGGTGTAATGGTCCAGAGCTTTCAGCAGGAATCCGGTGATGTCGTGGAATAAAGCAGTCTGATATGCTCAGGGCTGATATCGCGCTGTGCAGACTGGCAGGTATTATCCAAGCTATCTGGGCTAAAGCATCTGGTGTCTGAGCTAAAGGTAAAGACCGCTGGCAGTGGCTAACAGTACATGTCAGGATTTGGTCAAATAAAGCATACATTACAATGGTGTTATATATATATATATTTTTGTCTCAAATGCTTTTATACAGTTGAAGTCGGAAGTTTATATACACCATAGCCAAATACATTTAAACTCAGTTCCTGACATTTAATCAGGGGTAGTAGTAAAAATTCCCTGTCTTAGTTCAATTAGGATCACCAGTTTATTTTAAGAATGTGAAATGTAAGAATAATAGTAGAGAGAATGATTTATTTCAGCTTTTATTTCTTTAATCACATTCCCAGTGGGTCAGAAGTTTACATACACTCAATTAGTATTTGTTAGCGTTGCCTTTAAATTGTTTAACTTGGATTAAATGTTTTGGGTAGCCTTCCACAAGCTTCCCACAATAAGTTGGGTGATTTTTGGCCCATTCCTCCTGACAGAGCTGGTGTAAATGAATCAGGTTTGTAGGCCTCCATGCTTGCACATGCTTTTTCAGTTCTGCCCACAAATCTTCTATAGGATTGAGTTCAGGGCTTTGTGATGGCCACTCCATTAATTTGACTTTGTTGTCCTTAAGCCATTTTGCCACAACTTTGGAAGTATGCTTGGGGTCATTGTCCATTTGGAAGACCCATTTGCGACCAAGATTTAACTTCCTGACTGATGTCTTGAGATGTTGCTTCAATATATCCACATAATTTTTCTCCCTCGTGATGGCATCTATTTTGTGAAGTGCACCAGTTCCTCCTGCAGCAAAGCACCCCCACAACATGATGCTTCACGGTTGGGATGGTGTTCTTCAGCTTGCAAGCCTCCCCCTTTTTCCTCCAAAAATAACGATGGTCATTATGGCCAAACAGTTCTATTTTTGTTTCATCAGACCAGAGGACATTTCTCCAAAAGGTATGATCTTTGTCCCCATGTGCAGTTTCAAACTGTAGTCTGGCATTTTTATGGTGGTTTTGGAGCGGTGGCTTTCAGGTTATGTCGATATAGGACTTGTTTTACTTTTGTACCTGTTTCCTCCAGCACCTTCACAAGGTCCTTCTGGGATTGATTTGCACTTTTTGCACCAAAGTATGTTCATCTCTAGAAGACAGAACGAGTCTCCTTCCTGAGCGGTATGATGGCTGTGTGGTCCCATGGTGTTTATATTTGCGTACTATTGTTTGTACTGAGGTCTTGGCTGATTTCTTTTGATTTTCCCATGATGTCAAGCAAAGAGGCACTGAGTTTGAAGGTAGGCCTTGAAATACATCCACATGTACACCTCCAATTGACTCAGAGGATGTAACTAGAAATTTGTGGAGTGGTTGAGAAACGAGTTTTAATGACTTCAACATAAGTGTATGTAAACTTCCGACTTCAACTGTGTAACTAGTTGAAACATTTCACTGGCAAATAGTGACATGGCTTTGTGTGACAAGACATTCTATATGTAAATGGTTTTACACGAGGGGCAGTAGAGACAGCAACAGGTTCACAACGTTTGGAGGTAAACGGTCGTATAAAAGAGATATGATTATTGTTGAAACTTGAATATAATGTTATCACATTGTGTTTTCTGATGACACACAGTAAGAAAAATCACACAAATTGAGGTCACACAGACAGTACACAGAGACCTATATTTCCATGCCAAATGTTTCATCCAATACATTTCTTGATGACTCTAGTTGATGGTTGACAGCCGATGGTGTCCAACCTAAATGCCAGGTCAGCTTTTAACACCATTAATACCCTTTATAAAGGATTAATTCCTGTAAACCTTATGTTTCCTTGTCCTAAATCCTGACCTTTACTCTCTGTCCCACTGTTCTAATGCATCACTTCATTACTGGACATGTCGTGTTTGGCTGCTGTCTGTGGGATATTTGGCACTCCGTCACAACCTCAATCTCTTATCCGTCAGTGTGACCTCTTTAGCTCTGTCCGTCCTATGCCTGAAACCAAAGAGCAAACGGACCTGTTTGAGTCAGGATTTTAGGTTCCTATCAAGGGTGTGTGTGCGTCAAATCAAATCAAAATCGAATTGTATTTGTCACATGCGCCGGATACAACAGGTGTAGCCCTTACAGTGAAATGTTTACTTACAAGCCCTTAAAAACAATTAAGAAAATAGAAATAAAATAAAATAGAAATATAACAAATAATTAAGTAGCAACAATAAAATAACAGTAGCGAGGCTATATACAGGGGGTACCAGTACAGAGTCAATGTGCGGGGACACCGGTTAGTCGAGGTCATTGAGGTAATATGTACATGTAGGTAGAGGTAAAGTGACTATGCATGGATAATAAACAGAGAGTAGCAGCAGTGTAAAAATGGTGGTGGGTGGGGACAATGAAAATAGTTCGGGTAGCCATTTGATCAACTGTTCAAGAGTCTTACGGCTTGGGAGTAGAAGCTGTTAAGAAGCCTTTTTGACCTAGACATGACGCTTCGGTACTTCTTGCCGTGCGGTAGCAGAGAGAACAATCTATGACTAGGGTGGCTGGAGTCTATTGCATTTTTTTTAGGCCTTCCTCTGACACCGCCTGGGAAAGAGGACCTGGATGGCAGGAAACTTGGCCCCAGTGATATACTGGGCCGTACGCACTACTCTCTGTAGTGCTTTGCAGTCGTAGGCCGTGCAGTTGCAGTTCACGCTGGTGCAGCTGTAGAACATTTTGAGGATCTCAGGACCCATGACAAATCTTTTCAGTCTCCTAAGGGGGAATAGTCGTTGTCGTGCCCTCTTCACGCCTGTCTTGGTGTATTTGGACCATGATAGTTTGTTGGTGATGTGGACACCAAAGAACTTGAAGCACTCAACCTGCTCCACTACAGCACCGTCAATGAGAATGGGGACGTGCTCGGTCCTCCTTTTTCTGTAGTCCTTTGTCTTGATCACGTTGAGGGAGAGGTTGTTATCCTGGCACCACACTGCCAAGTCACTGATCTCCTCCCTGTAGGCTCTCATCGTTGTCAGTGACTTAATGATGGTGTTGGAGTCATGCTTGGACATGCAGTCATTGGTGAACAGGGAGTGCAGGAGGAGACTGAGCACTCACCCCTGAGGGGCCCCTGTGTTGAGGATCAGTGTGGCAGATGTGTTGTTACATACCCTTACCACCCGGGGGCGGCCCATCAGGAAGTCCAGGATCCAGTTGCAGAGGGAGGTGTTTAGTCCCAGGGTCCTTAGCTTAGTGATGAGCTTTGAGGGAACTATGGTGTTGAACGCTGAGCTGTAGTCAATGAATAGCATTCTCATATAGGTGTTCCTTTTGTCCAGGTGGGAAAGGGAAGTGTGGAGTGCAATAGAGATTGCATCATCTGTGGATCTGTTGGGGCAGTATGCAAATTGGAGTAGGTCCAGGGTTTCTGAGATAATGGTGTTGATGTGAGCCAACAAACAAGACATTTCACTGCACCTATCTGGTGTATGTGAAAATAAAACAAAACAACACCAACCTCAATGGTCCAGCAGCAGCTGTGTAATCTATATTTCATCTTATCGTCTGTATTGTAAGATATTCAATTATCCTGCCCAAGTCATTTCCATGTGGCTACCAGTCTAGACTCTCGATACAGCTACCATCATCACACCGATGTTGACTGACAAATGGGGACAACCATTGTCCCCTCCCTCCCTGCCTCTATTCACTTCAATAAAGCCAAAACTAGCTACCTCAAATCCCCCCAGAGGAGATTGCCCTTGGACTTTTAGCTCCACAGTCATTGGGCGGTTCCCTGGCCTGGATCCTGTTCTGCTCTGCTTATAGCACACGATATGCCTCACCACTCCCCCCCCCCCCCTTACCCTGGCTGCACTGCTTTCTCTGTCAAACTCTGTTCGGGCACCGAGGGACACACAGCTGGATCGCTACCGACCAAATCGCCCTCTGTTTCGCGCGCTCGCTTAGTATTCGGACGTGTTTGTCTTGAGTTCTGCTACTCAGTTTGGCCCTTGTTTGCCTACTACGACACCACGGCAGCATGAGAACGCTACTGGACAGCAGCTGGATGAAGTTTGGGCCAGCCGGCAGAGGGTCCATGGATTGGGTGACTGGGTCACCTTCTCCCCCCATGGTGGAGAGACAATTACAGGTAAGGGATCATCAGCTTGTTGTTACTGAGTGAGTCTGATTCAGTGGTTGTCTTTACATATAGACTGCTGTGAGACCCAGAGAGTTTTGGTAGGCAACCCGAGTCCTGGAGAGCTGCTGCAGATTTTGAGTTAACTTTTTTTGCTTGACACCCAGGAGTAGGTAGGTGGCATAGTGGTTTAACAATCTAACAAGCAGACTGAAAATCATTCTGAAAAATACTTTTTAATTTTTAATTTATTTTATATTATCTTTTATTTTTCCTCACTGGAGGATCGCTGTCCAAGGTACTTAAGCCAGACTCCACATACTTTGGGCTATACAGACTTTTGCAGGTTACACACTTGCTGTTGTTAGTTGAGTGCCTTAAAATAGTATTGGATGTCATGTCTATGTTGAGTGCTTGTGAGTGCAGTTCATGTCAGGGCAATGGCGAAGAAAAGCTTTCAGCAGAGTGGAGTAATGTTGATCGGTCTTTAGTCAGTCATCCAGATGAGGATCAGCGTTATCTGAGCACTGAAACCGATTGGTCTGGTGAATTTGGGACACTGATTGTGTCAACAGGGGAATATAACACTCAGGCAATATCAAAAGGCATAAGCTCTATTGAGCCTCTGTAGGATATCTTGATTTCACAACCATGTATGTTCAGGTTTGAGAAGATGGAAAAGGATCAACACTGATCCAGTGGAACACATTACTGATTTTCTGATTTAAATTCTTCAAAATAGTCCTGAATGTATTTTATGGGAATCTTTTTTCTGTCCTTTCAATTTACGTGATTTATGATTTATTAACCCTTTCCCCTTCAAAACCACCAGGGCTACAACTGGAATGATCTGAACCTCAACCAGGAAGGGAGGTCAGAGCTGCTCCTCTACGTGGTCCTCCCGGTCACCTCCCTCCTCATGCTGGGCCTCCTGGTACTCCTGGCCTACTGGAGGTGCTCCTCTCCAAAGCTCAGCCTGGCCCAAATCATCACCCTGGACCTCCAGGACCCCGAGAGCAGCGAAGAGTTCCTCTCCTCGCTCACCAGCCACGGCGAACGCCGCACCAGCAGCAGCTCTGACATGTCGGACAGTGTGTTCGTCATGGTCTACCTGCCGCCGCCCTACGAGGAGACGCTGACCAAGATCACGCGTGCCGCCAGTCTGACCAGCCGGAAAGAGTCCATGAAGATAGAGGACCTGGAGGCCCGCCTGTGTCCGGAGATCAAGTCCAGTGGACGCTACGTGTGACTGGGGAACACTGGGAGTGTCTCTCAAATGGCACCCTATTCCCTATATAGCCCACATAGGGCTCTGGTTAGAAGTAGTGCACTATGTAGGTAGTAGGGTATATGATATAATTTCGGACTAGACCTAAGAAATTGCTTTTGAAGGGACTCCATATAGCAAGCTCTTTAGAATAAGGGGATTTAAATGGATTATGTAAAAACATCAGACCTGAGATCATCTTTTGTGGGTACCAGCTTTCTACACACAGGAGTGTGCAATTGCATTAAAAGCTGGAAGCTGGAAATTGTATTGATTGGCTGTACAGGATACAGTACATCTAGATTCTCTAGAGAGGACATATGCGGACTATGTACAAACCGTAGGTTACAGTAGGCAAATAAAACTCCTTCAACAATACAAAACATAATATGCAATTCATTTGCGTGGTTTTTATCTCCTAAATGAAACACATGATCTCCCATTTTTACTTCCACACATTGTATGAGCCACACCATGCTTACAACACTCCTGTATCTGTGTTGTTTCAGCTTGGTCCCTATTTGGAGACTGAAGAATGTCAATGTGTAAAGTGCAAGAAGGTTACAGAAGTCTCATATGTAATACTGTATGTCATTTGAATTAGATTTGAATTGTATTTATATGTAAGAAGGTACAAAGACCTAGCCTGGGCACCATGTCTTTGACAGGGGTGACAAGGAGTGGAATGTTAGCAAGACTGGTGCCCAGGCTTACAAAGACCTTTTCCAGGTTAATAATTCCCTTCATTCCTTGGAATCACATCATGAATGTATGTACTCCTAAAAACCTCAGACCTGATACGTTTGATAGACTACATAACTGATATGCATTCTAATTTACAAGTAATATCTTTGTACAAAGTGTTATATTGTTTTTAAATAAAGAATCCGAAAAATATCTTAACATGGTTATGATTGAGGGAGTTCCGTCATCATCACTTACACACCGAGGTTGCGAAGCTATAATCCCATGCTGCCCCACTATGGTACTACTTGGTCATATCATGTAGACTACTGAATGTAGAGGTGAGCTCTCCTTTCCAAACACCTGCCTTACATTACAGCTGTGGTCTTGCTGCATTTCTGAGCAAGATTGTCAAGAAGTGTTAGAAATGTCCAGGGGTCCAACTAGATTTTTTTCCACTTTCGGCCAAACAATCCTCAGAAGCAGCTACAACATTTCATATTCTACTCTTTGTACCATTTATTCTTGTAAATGATCCGCTTCAGATAACTAGACTATTCATGGAAGTGTTTTTATTTAAAGCGTATTTATACACCAAATGTTAATTGCTGTTAATTAACTAATTCATTTGAAAAGTCCTCTAAATGATCACAAAAACCCAAATTCTAAACATACTGTATTTTCAGCAAAGTAAATGTGTTTATCTAATCAAAACCCACATGTTAAAAACACAGATTATTAGGCTACACCATAAACAATCAAATGGATGGTTATTGGTTACATTGAGAATCAGGCTCCTCTATATGGATTTAAAGAAATATATCAGAAATAAAAGTCATATAAAAGATATGTCTTTAGAATAAAAAGTCATGCAAAATACATAAAATAAACTATGTTTATATTTCAAATAAAATATTACAGAGAACACGCTATAAATACACATCCTGTATCCCAAAATGGAAAATAAGACATGCTATTAGCCAGGCCACACATGTTGTCTGTTTGGGATCTGAGGTAGGACTTGTTGTTATATCTACCTCTGTGTAAATGTGTGTGCGTCCATACGCTTGGTTTGTCTGCGACAATCCTCCATCCACAAATCTTTCTCTGTTTTTTTTCCTACGGAAAAACTAACCCCTTCTTCTCCTTCTTTTTCTTTTTATTATTTTCCTCCTCCATCATTGTCATCCATCCCTTCATCCAGAAGGGTTCGGGTTCCTGTGAACAAAGAGAGTTGGTGAGTCGAAACTACAGGCACCTTAATTGGGGAGGACAGGCTCATAGTAATGGCTGGAATGGCACCAACGGAATGTTATCGAACACATCAAACACACGGTTTCCATGTGTTTGATGCCATTCCAGTTACTCCAACCCAGACGTTATTATTAGCCCACCTCTCCTCAGAGGCCTCCTGTGGTGGGAAAAAAACCTCAGGAAGCCATCACCATCTGCAACTGTTCAATGCTGAAGCTGCAGCTCAGTACAGGACAGACAACATTCAAGTTGACCGATATTATCAATGAGACAACACAGAATACAGCGTAGCTTACCTTCTCAAGTGGGGTGAGGAGTAATCTTCATTCTGTCAGTGCTGGCTTTCTCAATGCAAAGCTCCAGCTTGGTCTTGTCTAGGGGACATGGAAATGTGACAAGATAGGACATTTGAGCGGAAGGAAGGAGTTCAAGTTGTTCTTGTCCAACTGGTTAGCTGACTTTTACATGTAGCTGTTTACTCTACATCGGATTTTGTCATGAAATTGTGAATGAAAGAACATTGTGGAATACAAGTCATTTACAAGAGACGAGGCCTGATTCTGAATGTACCACACCAACAGTAACAGTGTTCTACCTGTATCATCCGGAGTGCTAGTCTCTCTCTTGACCGGGATGTTGATGAAGTATGGCCGGTCATCACTCTTCTTGGTGTCCTTGGCGAAGGTCAAGGTAGACCTCAGGTGAGCCATAACCTCTCGGACCATGATATCGCAGACCAGCAGAGACCGTATGTCTGGGTATAGCTGGGCTTTAACCAATGGCCACTCATGGAAAGTCCTGAAGAACTTGCTCCTGATAGAGAGTGAGACGTCTTCTAAGAATTTGGCCATCTTGTCTGGCTCATCGTTGAGCTTCTTCAGAGTGCGTAAGAACAGTCTTTGGTTCTGGTATTTCAATGCCTCTTTCTGAACCTGGATATGTATGTGCTCTACCATATCATTGCAAAGTGGGACAGCTTCCCATGAACCGTATTTCTGCTTGATTGTACATGAATCTGGGAAGACAGAGTCAAATACTTTCCTGACAAGAATAACAGGAACAATATCAAGGTTTGTCACCTTTGGTTTGTTCCTCTCTGTCTCCATCTGAGCCTGGTCTTGCACAGGCTTTCCCACAGACCTTTGTGGTTACATCAGAAACATCAGTCTGTGAGAACTGCTTCAAAAAGGTGACTGACGTCGAGAGCAAGAGGATTATCAGGCATTGTGCTGCTTGATGTTACAACCTCTTCATCGTCTTCTGCAACAAAGTATTTGGGGTTGATCCAGACTACATCTCTGTTGGAGGAACGAGGCAGAGAAACACAATGGATGTATTCCAACTTGATGTGGTCATTCAGGGGGAAAGCCTTCTGGAACAGTGCCAGTTTCCTGACCCGGGCAAGTCCCAGCCTTCTGGCAGATGCAACCAGATTGTCAGCAAAAATTGCTTGATACTTGGTGGAATTCATTACATCATCAATCTTAACCAGTGCCCCTGGACCAGTGCCCCTGGACCTATGGAATTAAAACAGCCCCAAAACATCACTGACCCACCACCATATTTCACCACGTGTATGAGATGCCTCTCCTTGTATGCATCTCTGTTTTCGACGCCAAACATGCCAATGCTGTATCTGACCAAAATGCTCAATTTTGGTCTCATCTGACCAGAGCACCTTCTTCCAATCATAATTTAAATGATGTTTGGCAAACTCCAAGCGCTTGCGTCTGTATCTTCGGGGTCATTAAGGGCTTTTTTCTGGCAACCCTTCCAAAGAGCCTGTGGTTGTGGAGGTGGAGTCTTTTTAAACCAGGTGACCCCAAGACGCCACCAAGGCCTGCAATTCTTTCACAGTGATTCTTGGGGATTTTGTTGCTTCTCTTCTCACAATCCTCCTCCCTAACCTGGAGAGCAAAATGCATTTGCGTCCTCTACCCATGAGGTTTTTAACTGTTCCATATCTTTTGAATGTTTAAATAATTTCCCTGGCAGTGCTCAGTGGTATATTCCATCATTTGTGGATCTTCTTGTAGCCATTACCAGATTTTTGAAGGTCTACAAACATCTGTCCCTTTTAAACTTTTATTTTCTTCATGGTGTTGGATGACAAAGGGATATTGCATGCGTGTTACCTCATTTTTATACCCTAGTGAAAAAGGAAGTGCTGTAATGGCTCAATATAGTTCATTAAAAGGTTTAATTTCGGTAGATGTTATTTACAATAATATTTAAGGGTGCCATTAATTGTGAAACCTTGATTTGGAGGACATTGATTTTTAATTAAATCAATAAATTATTTTGGTGGGTTCCATTAAAGTATAGTATTTCTCACATTGGTATTTTGAGTTCTCTATAATTATATTGTTTATATTGTTTAAAGTATTGTTTGCGCATTGCCAGTCAGGGGTGCCAGTAATTTTGGAGCCCACCGTAAGACATTGCGATGTCACCTCTAGATGGTTCATGTGAGCAAAAAATAACTGCGGCAAGGAAAAGTATTCTGAAACAGAACGGTCTTCATTCTGCCTAGTTGTCACAGTTGGCCATTGTTTACAAACATTTACATTTACATTTAAGTCATTTAGCAGACGCTCTTATCCAGAGCGACTTACAAATTGGACAACAAATCATTTACACTTTGAGTACAGTACAGAGACCCCATGTTTTTAAAATCTAAAAGTATTTTTGTTTAATGAAACACAATAATATATTTTCAATAAATTGTTTTATTTCATAAAATAATGCTCCCGTACAAATGAATGACAGGTCAATACTTTTATTCTTAACATCATACAAAATGATTTCCAACAACCACACAATACAGTAACATACATTAGCGCTCAATAAAACCTTGAATATGAACAGACATCAGATACAGTTCAAATGTATCACTAGCTGGTAGGGAATTGGTAATAAAACTTGCTGTCTTTATAAATTATATTCATTTTTATACAATACGTAAGGAACCTTAAGGAAAACATTGGCTAGTAGGAACGAGAGTTCAGCCCTTAAAAGTCCTTCCTAATAGTTACTTGGATTTGAAAACATTAGCCAAACATAACACAATGTAAAACTAACAATAAGCCATGTTAAATCGTTTAATCAACGAGAACCTGATATGACCAAAGGCAGTACTAGAACAGTGGCTTGTCTCTGTTATGTTGTTTCATGACTGGGGCCTGCCACTGGGCTCTGTTGAGAAAACAACATCCCCACAAGGCAGTCAGTAGCGGCGCAGGCAGAGGGCTCTTCCACTCCCAGACACAACAGCCTGTGGTACCCAGCCTGTGGAACACAGCACAGCACCCTGGAATGAACACACACACACACACAGTACTTTTTATTTTTTTTAAAAATTCATTCACCTTTACTTAACCAGATAACTTGTTCTCAACTAGACTCTCATTTTACAACTGTGACCTGGCCAAGATAAAGCAAAGCAGTGTGACACAAACAACAGAGTTACACATGGAATAAAACAAACATGGAGTCAATAATACAATAGAGAAAGTCTATATACAACGTGTGCAAATGAGGTAGGATAAGGGAGGGGTGAGGCAATAAATAGGCCATAGTGGCGAAATTATTACAGTATAGCAAATTAAAACACTGGGGTGATAGGTGTGCAGAAGATGAGTCTGCAAGTAGCGGTACTGGGGTGCAAAGGAGCCAAATAAATAATAATATAGTGATGAGGTAGTTGGGTGGGCTATTTACAGATTGGCTATGTACAGGTGCAATGCCGAAGTCAAGGATCAGTAGGATAGTCAGTTTTAAGAGGGTATGTTTGGCCGTGTGAGTGAAGGAGGCGTTGTTGCGAAATAGGAAGCCAATTCTAGATTTAATTTTGGATTGGAGATGCTTAATAGGAGTCTGGAAAGAGAGTTTACAGTCTAACCAGACACCTAGGTATTTGTAGTGGTCCACATATTCTAAGTCAGAACCGTCCAGAGTAGTGATGCTGGACCGGTGGGTAGGTGTGGGCAGCGATCGGTTGAAGAGCATGCATTTAGTTTTGCATGCATTTAAGAGCAGTTGGAGGCCACGGAAGGAGAGTTGTATAGCATTGAAGCTTGTCTGGAGGTTAGTTAACACAGTGTCCAAAGAAGGGCCAGACGTATACAGAATGGTGTCGTCTGCATAGAGGTGGATTAGAGAATCACCAGCAGCAAGAGCGACATCATTGATGTATACAGAGAAAAGTTACTCTTAAGTATTCTTTAAACAAGTCAAAGATGAAAGAGTGTTGCGTAGCGATCTGAGTGTGACTTTGTACCATTCGTAGATGTCATCTTTTATGGGTTCAGGCTGCATTTGGACCCACTGACCGATTGACCACATCTTAACCACATTGCCTATAGCAACCGTCTCCCCTTTACCCACTCCATCGCCCCCCTCAGCTGGCTCCTCAGTGACTTCCTCGTAGCACAGGAAGTAGCTGCTCGAGAAACACACACGCACAGTCACACACACAGTCACACAGAGGCAGTGAGATGCCATCTGATCGACTGTTCTTAGGCCTGAATTACAAAATGTACATTGTCATCGAACATCTCAGTTCAAAAGAGTCCCAAAGTTCTCTTGGCACTAATATTACAATGATTGGTTATTGACATGTCATGCCTTACTTTAACCCTTTCTCTACCACCCTCCCTCTCTCTCTCACTCACTACTCTGTCTCGGTGGCTTGCTCTTTCCCTGCTACTGGCCTGTCCTCCTCTGGATGTCCCTCCTTCTCGCCATCCGTTTCCTCCTGTAGGCTCTTGCTGGGTCTCTCCACATTCCAGCGCATGCGTTTGTACAGACCAGTGTGGACCCCAGCCAGGTACGGGGCTAAACGACAGTACCTGTATATGGACAGTCCCACACGGTCTATCTGACACTTGCCAATGTAGAAATGGGAGACACTGGAATGGAGCGAGAGGGAGAATGATAGATACATAAATGGTTGGATGAAGAATTGTGGAATGAATGTCAGACAAATGAGAATAAGGGTTGACAAGTCCATGCATCTGTCCTCTATATATTTGGGTCATACTCCGCAATGTTCCATTTGTGGATCTAAATACAGGTATTCAAGAGTAGGTGTTGGTACATATCGTCACTCTCTGATGAAAACCTTGCAACTAAAATCGTGTTGAAAGCACTAACTCTCAATGTAATCTGAACGTTTCATGACTCTAAGACCAAGAAAATGTATTCAAAACAGCTTCAGAAATGTCAAAATATAATGTTTGTTGAAAATAATAATAATATGGGAGTTTTTTCAATTTCTTGAAAAGTGTCTGTTTTGGAGATGAGGTTTTTACCCGACAGCGGCAATATGCGTTTGTATGTGCATCTGTGTGTTTGTGGTGGCTCACAGCTTTCAGATGTTATGTTGTAAGTACCACAGGAGGCTGGTGGGAGGAGCTATGCCAAATGGCTCATTGTAATGGCTGGAATGGTATAAATGAAACGGTATCAAACACATGGAAACCCCATGTTTGACTCCATTCCATCTACTCCATTCCAGACATTACAATGAGGCCATCCTCCAACCAGCCTCTTCTGGTAAGTACAGTACCTGGCCGGCTCAGCCTCCTCCAGAGAGAGAAAGTCAAAGGAGGCATAGGTCAAGACCAGCTGCTCCAGCCTCGCACACAGCTTCTGGGAGAAGTCTAACAACTGGAGAGATGGACAAACACATAAATACAGACAGACAAATACACACACTTACTCTATACACACCACTCTCAGTCTACAACATCGCTCTTGATCCTTCTCTATTAGTTCTCAAACCTCTCCTAAGCCTATATTCTTGTCCAAAGTTGATTCACAGAGACATTTATGTTGGTTTGAAGTGTAGAATACATTTAATATCAATAAAGAGTGCAAAGGGAAGGGATCACTGCCTCTACCTCCCTTTCCAACCAAGGTGCATGAATTAAGGACAGATTCATACGAGTAGGGTTGAGTTTCGAGGCTCTTACTCGTGAGCGGATGTACATGGGTAGAGGCCTGCGCTGGGGCAGGGTGCTGCGAGCTGTCGACTCCAGGTAAGTGAAGTAGGGCTGACAGGTCCGCAGGAAAGTAGGAACCACGCAAGCAAAGATTTCCTTCTGCAGAACGTCACTCCTGCAGACAACACACACACGGTTATGTCACAGGACAGGGCTTCATTATGTATTACTTTAACCCCTTTGATAAATAAACAATAAATGTAAACCCTACTAATGTAATTGCATAGTTAAGCTGCCCTATTCATTGACTCACCTAACCTCTACCTATCATTATCTTAGACTGCATTAACAACTTTCCTAACTGACTAACGTTACCTGGATAAAAGGTTTGTTTGAAACTCATCTGCTTTAGTTAGCAGGTACTGGAATTGCTGTTCAATGGGTCTGAGCTTCTGATCCATCAAGTTGATATCCTGGCATGACGACATGGACTCCAAATTCGCATCACCTGTGCTGTCCATTTGGTCGCCACATGAGGGCGCCAAAGCACTATCCTCTACTTGCGCCACAGAGTCTGAGAAATTATGTTGACTTGAGTTTGATTAGCCTAGTCAAATCAAATTGTATTGGTCACATACACATGGTAAGCAGATGTTATTGCGAGTGTAGCACATTTTTTTGTGTACATCATTATTAAGCTACCTACGCATTTTGACAGTAACTCACCTGTGTCTGGTGAGGATTCAGGATTATTTTTCGTCTCCCCCTGTTCCATGCTTTCTTTGTAGCCTCAATATAGCTAGAAGGAATTGACATCTTAAACTATAAATGTAATAACATGTATATAAGAAACTGTCAAGATGTTACTATTCCCTCTGCTAAAATATACTGGAATGCAGCCCTAGGACAAGTGAACTGGAACAAAGTATCGCTGTTGTCTGGCAAATATTGTGTATCTAATAAGGTGAAAGAAGTATCATACAAACTCATTAATAGCATCTACCCTGTAAAGACCTTTATTATACCTAGATTCAAAATAGTTACTGATAACAAATGTGTATTTTGTGGTTGTGACCCAGAAACTCTTGACTACTTATTTTGGGACTATGTCAGAAGATTTCAGTGAGTTAGAATATTTTATTTTAAAATTAACGACAATTAATATTACATTTGAGAGACTCTGGTATTATGTTATTTTTTGATCCAAATGATATGGACCCTGATTTAACTTTCATTCATTTGTTCATTTTTCATGTCTGATTCTTTATCCATAAAATGAAGTGGGCAGAGAACAAACCCCTCTTCACATTGTTTACGATAGAATTGAAATATTATTTTGAAATTATCAGTAAGTGTAAAGACCAATTAATAATAACCCATGTTCGCTTTCGGTTGACACCTCGAAATCCTTCATCCTTCATTAGCTAGCTAGCTTTAGCTTGTTAGCTAGCTAGCAACTGCAATTTAAGAAACTGTTTTCTTGTGTGTTGTATTAATTGAACATTTAACAAGTTGTTACAACTTTCTACGGGTACTTAGCCAGTATTTTCACGAATTGAGGATAGTTAGCTATTAACTAACTAAGTTACACCTACGCCACTTTCCCCACTCCTCTGAATCATTGTAGAGCTCATGTGCGGCGCCTTACACCGTCGGTCCAAGAACTTGACAAGTACGGTTTTCAACTGGTCTCCGTCTCCAGCCTCCTCTCTTTCCCTTGGCTTCTACATCTGACGCTCAGCCCCGTCTCAACTGAATTTGTCAATCTGCAGGCTAGCCTAGCGCGATAACTACTACCGTGAGCGCGTGAAGCGACCCATAGAAAAGAGCGAGCGGAGCCCTCTGCTGGCCGAAACATGCACAAAACCTCTTGACAGTTATGTGGGCTTATTTATATACATAATTGGAGATAGACAACCATTCTGTCTATGCAGACTAATAAATAAATGATTGCAAAATGACAAAAAATTACCATATATCTTACACCACATATCAAAAGTTCAAAAGTTCAGAAGTTAGTTTGCGGAGTGCAGACTGATGACAATCGGCTCGACATCGATTTATGTCTCTTTCGGTTCTTGCCACCAGAGGGAAACATTGATATATAAAACCCCATTGAATCAACGTGATTTGGGTTACGTTACATTTTAAACTTTTTTGGAGATGTCGTATATGATCAGAAAATGTATAAATCTCCCGGCGTGGTGCGCTGTTGTAGTTGGCGTAATAGTGTATGTTGTCATGACATAATATATGAGCCTATGACGCAAACGCAGTCAACAAATTATTAAATTGATTGGCTCAGTCGAGTTGATAGTTTGCATAGGACAGTCATCCTCATGTTCAAAGACATTACTTTGCCTGGACAAGATAATTCTGTGTAACTGTAAGTATTGTATTAAAATGTTCAAGCATTTTATTAAAAATGTATTTGTTTATTATTTTTCTATCGTTGTACAGGTCCAATCTGAAGGATGTCTTAATATAAAATGAGTAAAAGTCATAAACGGTTGAGGAGAGTTCGTCTAAAGGTAATTCTCATATACGAAGAAAAACATATTTATCTGTGTGTCTCCGTAATGGGGAATTGTTTTTGTAGTACAACCATATGCCAGAGGTTTTAAAACCTCTTCTAGAGGACCCCCAGACATTCCACTGTATTCCACAGCTAGCACACACATTCAACGTGTCAACTAATCATCAAGCCCTTGAATCAAGCCCATTAAAACAATGGGGTTTGCTTGTTTAGGGCTACAACAAAATTGTGAAACGTCCGGGGTTCCCCAAGGAGAGGGTTGAAAACCACTGGCCTATGCAAAAACAGACTGATATGCTTTATGGTTGGAAAGGACGACTCAAAATGGAGGTCTCAAGTGTAATTTAGTTAATTTTGTACCTATATCATTTACATTTACATTTAAGTCATTTAGCAGACGCTCTTATCCAGAGCGACTTACAAATTGGTGCATTCACCTTATGACATCCAGTGGAACAGCCACTTTACAATAGTGCATCTACATATTTTAAGGGGGGTGAGAAGGATTACTTTATCCTATCCTAGGTATTCCTTAAAGAGGTGGGGTTTCAGGTGTCTCCGGAAGGTGGTGATTGACTCCGCTGTCCTGGCGTCGTGAGGGAGTTTGTTCCACCATTGGGGAGCCAGAGCAGCGAACAGTTTTGACTGGGCTGAGCAGGAACTGTACTTCCTCAGTGGTAGGGAGGCGAGCAGGCCAGAGGTGGATGAACGCAGTGCCCTTATTTGGGTGTAGGGCCTGATCAGAGCCTGGAGGTACTGAGGTGCCGTTCCCCTCACAGCTCCGTAGGCAAGCACCATGGTCTTGTAGCGGATGCGAGCTTCAACTGGAAGCCAGTGGAGAGAGCGGAGGAGCGGGGTGACGTGAGAGAACTTGGGAAGGTTGAACACCAGACGGGCTGCGGCGTTCTGGATGAGTTGTAGGGGTTTAATGGCACAGGCAGGGAGCCCAGCCAACAGCGAGTTGCAGTAATCCAGACGGGAGATGACAAGTGCCTGGATTAGGACCTGTGCCGCTTCCTGTGTGAGGCAGGGTCGTACTCTGCGGATGTTGTAGAGCATGAACCTACAGGAACGGGCCACCGCCTTGATGTTAGTTGAGAACGACAGGGTGTTGTCCAGGATCACGCCAAGGTTCTTAGCGCTCTGGGAGGAGGACACAATGGAGTTGTCAACCGTGATGGCGAGATCATGGAACGGGCAGTCCTTCCCCGGGAGGAAGAGCAGCTCCGTCTTGCCGAAGTTCAGCTTGAGGTGGTGATCCGTCATCCACACTGATATGTCTGCCAGACATGCAGAGATGCGATTCGCCACCTGGTCATCAGAAGGGGGAAAGGAGAAGATTAATTGTGTGTCGTCTGCATAGCAATGATAGGAGAGACCATGTGAGGTTATGACAGAGCCAAGTGACTTGGTGTATAGCGAGAATAGGAGAGGGCCTAGAACAGAGCCCTGGGGGACACCAGTGGTGAGAGCGCATGGTGAGGAGACAGATTCTCGCCACGCCACCTGGTAGGAGCGACCTGTCAGGTAGGACGCAATCCAAGCGTGGGCCACGCCGGAGATGCCCAACTCGGAGAGGGTGGAGAGGAGTATCTGATGGTTCACAGTATCGAAGGCAGCCGATAGGTCTAGAAGGATGAGAGCAGAGGAGAGAGAGTTAGCTTTAGCGGTGCGGAGCGCCTCCGTGATACAGAGAAGAGCAGTCTCAGTTGAATGACTAGTCTTGAAACCTGACTGATTTGGATCAAGAAGGTCATTCTGAGAGAGATAGCGGGAGAGCTGACCAAGGACGGCACGTTCAAGAGTTTTGGAGAGAAAAGAAAGAAGGGATACTGGTCTGTAGTTGTTGACATCGGAGGGATCGAGTGTAGGTTTTTTCAGAAGGGGTGCAACTCTCGCTCTCTTGAAGACGGAAGGGACGTAGCCAGCGGTCAGGGATAAGTTGATGAGCGAGGTGAGGTAAGGGAGAAGGTCTCCGGAAATGGTCTGGAGAAGAGAGGAGGGGATAGGGTCAAGCGGGCAGGTTGTTGGGCGGCCGGCCGTCACAAGACGCGAGATTTCATCTGGAGAGAGAGGGGAGAAAGAGGTCAGAGCACAGGGTAGGGCACTGTGAGCAGAACCAGCGGTGTCGTTTGACTTAGCAAACGAGGATCGGATGTCGTCGACCTTCTTTTCAAAATGGTTGACGAAGTCATCTGCAGAGAGGGAGGAGGGGGGAGGGGGAGGAGGATTCAGGAGGGAGGAGAAGGTGGCAAAGAGCTTCCTAGGGTTAGAGGCAGATGCTTGGAATTTAGAGTGGTAGAAAGTGGCTTTAGCAGCAGAGACAGAGGAGGAAAATGTAGAGAGGAGGGAGTGAAAGGATGCCAGGTCCGCAGGGAGGCGAGTTTTCCTCCATTTCCGCTCGGCTGCCCGGAGCCCTGTTCTGTGAGCTCGCAATGAGTCGTCAAGCCACGGAGCGGGAGGGGAGGACCGAGCCGGCCTGGAAGATAGGGGACATAGAGAGTCAAAGGATGCAGAAAGGGAGGAGAGGAGGGTTGAGGAGGCAGAATCAGGAGATAGGTTGGAGAAGGTTTGAGCAGAGGGAAGAGATGATAGGATGGAAGAGGAGAGAGTAGCGGGGGAGAGAGAGCGAAGGTTGGGACGGCGCGATACCATCCGAGTAGGGGCAGTGTGGGAAGTGTTGGATGAGAGCGAGAGGGAAAAGGATACAAGGTAGTGGTCGGAGACTTGGAGGGGAGTTGCAATGAGGTTAGTGGAAAAACAGCATCTAGTAAAGATGAGGTCGAGCGTATTGCCTGCCTTGTGAGTAGGGGGGAAGGTGAGAGGGTGAGGTCAAAAGAGGAGAGGAGTGGAAAGAAGGAGGCAGAGAGGAATGAGTCAAAGGTAGACGTGGGGAGGTTAAAGTCGCCCAGAACTGTGAGAGGTGAGCCATCCTCAGGAAAGGAGCTTATCAAGGCATCAAGCTCATTGATGAACTCTCCGAGGGGACCTGGAGGGCGATAAATGATAAGGATGTTAAGCTTGAAAGGGCTGGTAACTGTGACAGCATGAAATTCAAAGGAGGCGATAGACAGATGGGTAAGGGGAGAAAGAGAGAATGACCACTTGGGAGAGATAAGGATCCCGATGCCACCACCCCGCTGACCAGAAGCTCTCGGGGTGTGCGAGAACACGTGGGCGGACGAAGAGAGAGCAGTAGGAGTAGCAGTGTTATCTGTGGTGATCCATGTTTCTGTCAGTGCCAAGAAGTCGAGGGACTGGAGGGAGGCATAGGCTGAGATGAACTCTGCCTTGTTGGCTGCAGATCGGCAGTTCCAGAGGCTACCGGAGACCTGGAACTCCACGTGGGTCGTGCGCGCTGGGATCACCAGATTAGGGTGGCAGCGGCCACGCGGTGTGGAGCGTTTGTATGGTCTGTGCAGAGAGGAGAGAACAGGGATAGACAGACACATAGCTGACAGGCTACAGAAGAGGCTACGCTAATGCAAGGAGATTGGAATGACAAGTGGACTACACGTCTCAAATGTTCAGAAAGTTAAGCTTACATAGCAAGAATCTTATTGACTAAAATGATTAAAATGATACAGTACTGCTGAAGTAGGCTAGCTGGCAGTGGCTGCGTTGTTGACTTTGTAGGCTAGCTGGCAGTGGCTGCGTTGTTGACACTACACTAATCAAGTTGTTCCGTTGAGTGTAATAGTTTCTACAGTGCTGCTATTCGGGGGCTAGCTGGCTAGCTAGCAGTGTTGATTACGTTATGTTGCGTTAAAAGAACGACAACAATTATCTTTGATACACAGACGGCTATGTAGCTAGCTATGTAGCTAGCTACGATCAAACAAATCAAACCGTTGTGCTGTAATGAAATGAAATTAAAAATGTGATACTACCTGTGGAGCGAAGCGGAATGCGACCGGGTTGTTGAGTGCGGAAGTTCTATTCAGTAGACGTTGGCTAGCTGTTGGCTAGCTAGCAGTGTCTCCTACGTTAAGGACGACAAATAGCTGGCTAGCTAACCTCAGTAAATTAAGATAATCACTCTAAGACTACACGCTCTAAACTACACAATTATCCCAGGCTGGGACCCTCCAAGCTAGTGTTGGAGAACAGGTGCCCCAGACAGACGACCATGGTGGACCAAGGCTGCCAGCACTGGTGGACTGCACCAAGAAGAGCCCCCTGAAGGTTAGAAAATGCTTTTGACTTTTGTTGCAAAACGTTTGGAACAGTTCAGAGATTTAATTTATTATTTACCTCCTTTTTCCCCCAATTTTGAGGTATTCAATTGGTAGTTAATCTTGTCTCATCCCTGTAACCCCCATACGGACTTGGGAGAGGCAAAGGTCAAGATCCGTGTGTCCTCCGAAACACAACCCAAACCAAGCCACACTGCTTCTTGACACAATACACACTTAACCTGGAAGCCAGCCGCACCAATGTATCAGAGGAAACACCATACACCGGGCTACCGTGTCAGCGTGCACTGCTCCCGACAAGTTCATCCCTGGCGGCCTAACCCTCCCCTAACGACGCTGGGCCAATTGTGCGCCGCCCCATGGGTCTCCTGGTCGCGGCCGGCTGCAACAGAGCCTGGACTTGAACCCAGAATCTCTAGTAACACAGCTTAAGACCACTGTGCCACTTGGGAGGCCACATCCACTCAGAAATGATTTGCCTTAATTGGACATCTATTTTGATTGGTTTGTTAGTCAAGTGGATAGTGCTGACATTCATATGCTAATGATGTATAGGGCTAAGACACGCTTGTCCATTTTTGGTCGCTGAATGTTGCTCGACGTTCCGTCTTGCTGAACGCGCCCCTGGTTGTATAAGGACGCTTTGTTTTGACATTTTTACGTGGTTTTAACTGAGAGACCAGTTGGTTGAAATCTAGTAATATGTCGTGTTCTCAACCAGAAATGTGTTTAAAACGAGATAATGATGCATGGGTCACTTACTAGTTAGAACCAATAGCATTGGAATTCTGATTCTAATTCTGATTCTAATCCTAAGGTTAACCCTTATGCCACTTAGTACCACCATGCCTATGGTGAAATAGGTGGTTTCTATGGTGATATGATTTTGTTGCTGTCGATGTTTCTCTCAGAACTTTGTGCCGAAGCCCCCACAAGGCCCCAGGCTGAGCAATCAGGCAATGATGGCCAAGGTTGAAAAGAACGCCAGAGAGGCCTTTGAGCCCAGAAGGGCTAGGGAGGCCAATGCAGAGGCAAAAAAAACAAGCCGCCAAGTCATTGGTGTGTTGGCGCTGCCTCCACCTCTTCTATCTCCGACAACCAGTTACAGTGAGTATTGATCACCACTTCCAAAATACCTGGATTTATTGATATAATTATAAAAGGACATACAGTATGGTGGAAGGATCAACTAATGACTCGACTCTCCTCTTTCTGTAGGTGTCCTGCCAGCTATCAAGAAGGGCACTAAAGTGACGAAGGTGGAGACAACAGGTGGGTTTTGGTGACACAGTGGTTATTCAATAGAATCGTTGTCGTGGTTACTAGTTTGTTCGGTGGTCATTCTTATAGTCTTCTGTTTCAGAGCCACCAGAACCCCTGACACCTGAGGATGAGGTGAGAATGAACTCCTCTCCATCTGTTGATGACCCCCTGACCCCAGAAACCCCAGAGACTGATGTCACCTCCGATGCCACTTCTCTGGCGGACCCACCCCGTGAGATGACACCTGAGAATGTAGAGGAGGCGTTCTCTCTGGAGGACTTCCTGAAGTCTCACCCGTGAGTCCTGCTCTGAACTATGTTATGTGCAGTAGAAAAAAATATAATCTAGGAGCCAGTCTACTCACCAAGGATTCTTGTTGTTTGTTTTTTATTTTCCAGTCAGCGGAAGCTCATCAGGAAGTTCCTCAAACAAAAGGTAAGTCTCCCATTTCTACTTCTTTACTGACTCTTATCATGCCAACAACAACAAAAAAAGTGTACCTTAAAAACTAAAAGGAAATGCTGTCACTTAAAGTTGTTGTTTTCCGTATTTCTTTCTAAGAATGTGACCATAAAAGACCTGGAGGACATGTCCTATGTGGTCCTCCTGCCAGCGATGGCTCTGCTCAGGAGCTACAGTCCAGAGTCATCCCACTCCTCCTGCCGAGGGTCAGGGGTGCTGAAGATCGTCTCGGAGATGTTCCACTGGCGGAGCTCTGAGCCGAAGGGGAGGCTCTGGGGCGGGCAGCCCCCCACGTCCAATTCTGAGACAGACAAGGAGCTTCAGGGTATAGCAGACATGGCTGTGAGTAACATCCTGAGGAATGCCCAGGACGACTTCTTCTCCACTGGTGTGAATGACCTGGAGACGATCAATCCAAACATCACTCTGACCAAAGAGAGGCTCTCCAGCATCTTCTCAGAGCTGTTCAGGGATGCCTGTGAGAGTGCCCAGGAGGCTGCCAGACGGATCCACCACATGAGGTCTGGAAGAGGCAACAACAGCCGGAATGGGAGTCGGCCTGGGTCGTCACAGGGATCGAGCAGATCCAACATGCCAGAGTTGCCGTTAAATCTCTGTCTCTCTCACTCCGAGTGTGTGGATGCTCAGCCACTATATCTGGAACATCCAAGTGTGTCCTGCTCCAACAGAAGTGGCCTGCACCCCCTTCCAGAGCAGGGCTGGATGGAGGAGCATATTGGCTCAGCCCTAGGTCAGTTGTCCACCATTGAGGCAGACATGGGCGAGTTAGAAAACTTCACCAGACCTCTGCCACTGGAAAATGGAGACGACAGCTCATCCAACATGTTGTCAGGGCCATCCACTGCCTCATATCCATCCACCTGCCTGTCTTCTCCAGATGTGACCTCAGAGGGAAGGGCCCACTACACCATTATGGCCCTGGAAACCCTCCAGGAGGGGGAGGACAACAGTTGGAGTCACTCTGGGTCATCACAGAGATCAATATGGTTCAACCTCTGTCATCAGGCAGAGGAGCTGGAGAGGGTTTACCTCCAGAGAGACACACTCCACTCCAGCGTCAGTGTGGGAGAACTGGGGTCAGTGAGGTGGGCCAAGGGAAGGGATGTCCATAAAGCCCTCAGCGAGGGGTCCCTCCCTCTCTTTGCCCTGCTCAGGGAGAGGCCAGGGGAGATTTGGCCGACAAGCACTTGGGACATGGAGCACAACCAGCCTCCCAGCACTCCCACATCCAACAAGGAGGATTTGTGGGACAGCGACTCCACCTGGTCTCATAGGGTTGGGGAGGAGGAGGGGGCAAAGCCTCGTGTGAGGTTGGCAGCTATGTCGGAGGGGGGCAGCTCCCAGATCCTGACCTCCCAGACCTCCACCTCACTCTCCAATCACGACAAGAGGGCACTAGGTTAGTTATTATATAGTCTTGTCTCCTTTTACCCCATTTTTATTGTTGTTATTGCCATTTACACTGTGACCAAGATGTTTTGGGGTGAGGGTGTTGTCGATGGGGGGAGGAAGTATTTTTCTCCGCTCTGCTGACGAGTAGAGTAATAAAGGCCTAGTTCACAAATTTTGTGAGAAAAAGAATAATCATTTACACTGCTCAAAAAAATAAAAGGGAGCACTAAAATAACACATCCGAGATCTGAATGAATGAAATATTCTTATTAAATACTTTTTTATTTACATAGTTGAATGCGCTGACAACAAAATCACACCAAAATGATCAATGGAAATCAAATTTAACAACCCATGGAGGTCTGGATTTGGAGTCTCACTCAAAATTAAAGTGGAAAACCACACTACAGGCTGATCCAACTTTGATGTAATGTCCTTAAAACAAGTCAAAATGAGGCTCAGTAGTGTGTGTGTGTGTGTGGCCTCCACGAGCCTGTATGACCTCCCTACAACGCCTGGGCATGCTCCTGATGAGGTGGCGGAAGGTCTCCTGAGGGATATCCTCCCAGACCTAGACTAAAGCATCCACCAACTCCTGGACAGTCTGTGGCGCAACATGGCGTTGGTGGATGGAGCGAGACATGATGTCCCAGATGTGTTCAATTGGATTCAGGTCTGGGGAACGGGCGGGCAAGTCCATAGCATCAATGCCTTCCTCTTGCAGGAACTGCTGACACATTCCAGCCACATGAGGTCTAGCATTGTCTTGCATTAGAAGGAACCCAGGGCCAACCGCACCAGCATATGGTCTCACAAGGGGTCTGAGGATCTCATCTTGGTATCTAATGGCAGTCAGGTTACCTCTGGCGAGCACATGGAGGGCTTTGCAGCCCCCCAAAGAAATGCCACCCCTCACCATGACTGACCCACCGCCAAACCGGTCATGCTGGAGGATGTTGCAGGCAGTAGAACGTTCTCCACGGCATCTCCAGACTCTGTCACGTCTATCACATGTGCTCAGTGTGAACCTGCTTTCATCTGTGAAGAGCACAGGGCGCCAGTGGCGAATTTGCCAATCTTGGTGTTCTCTGTCAAATGCCAAACGTCCTGCACGGTGTTGGGCTGTAAGCACAACCCCCACCTGTGGACGTCGGGCCCTCATACCACCCTCATGAAGTCTGTTTCTGACCGTTTTAGCAGACACATGCACATTTGTGGCCTGCTGGAGGTAATTTTGCAGGGCTCTGGAGGTGTTCCTCCTGCTCCTCCTTGCACAAAGGCGGCAGTAGCGGTCCTGCTGCTGGGTTGTTGCCCTCCTACGGCCTCCTCCACGTCTCCTGATGTACTGGCCTGTCTCCTGGTAGCGCCTCCAGGCTCTGGACACTACGCTGACAGACACAGCAAACCTTCTTGCCACAGCTCGTATTGATGTGCCATCCTGGATGTGCTACCTGAGCCACTTGTGTGGGTTGTAACTCTGTCTCATGCTACCACTAGAGTGAAAGCACCGCCAGCATTCAAAATTGACCAAAACATCAGCCAGGAAGCATAGGAACTGAGAAGTGGTCTGTGGTTATCACCTGCAGAACCACTCCTTTATTGGGGGTGTCTTGCTAATTGCCTATAATTTCCACCAGTTGTCTATTCCATTTGCACAACAGCATGTGAACTTTATTGTCAATCAGTGTTGCTTCCTAAGTGGACAGTTTGATTTCACAGAAGTGTGATTGACTTGGAGTTACATTGTGTTGATTAAGTGTTCCCTTTTATTATTTTGAGCAGTGTGTGTGTGTGTATATATATATACATACATACATTTATCGGGGGTGCAGCACCCTCGACACCCCTACTTCCTGCAGCTATGACTGGGCTGTTTCACAGTCTCCTTTTTTCTCTTCTCTCTCCTGTTCTCTCTACTTTTCTGTAAAGTGTTTTGTGACATGTGTGTGTGTGTGTGTGAAGCAACACTTTAAATAAATGTTGATTTGACTAGAGGCCATCTGCCAGGTCCTGACTGCCTGGATGGAACAGATGCTGAACCGGACCTGCAACGACGTTTACAGTGCCAGTGTCATCATCCAGAAAGGTACATTTATAACCTGTTTACCATTATGACCAGTATTAACCCTGTAATAACCATATAATAACTTGTGTATTAACCAGTGCATTACCATGATAGTAAATATACCAAATACTGCAAGGTGCTATACATGGATATGGCTTTGAACCAGTTCAGAATTTGAGTGTGTTTTATTAGGATTGGATTGTGGTGCCAGGGACAGTTTCCCTGACACTCCGTGTCCTTCTTCATCAGAGGAAGAAGATGAGGTGGTCGTGAGTGTCATGACTTTCTTACACTCGGAGCCCTCCACCTCAACCATGGCAGCACAGGCAGCTCCTGCAAAGACCCTGGCGGTCAACCCCTGTCTGGATGAAGATGAGGTAGTCCCCAGCACCTCCATGATTGAGGGCTCCCTAACGACCACTCAGGCAGCATTGGCAGCTTCTGCACAGATCTTGGAAGAAGAGGTTGGGGGAGCTGATGTCTCTGAGGTGAGTATCGGCTCCCTGACCCTCACCGAGGCCAGGCAGGACCTCCTGGAGAAGATTCCCTCTCTCCTGCCGGGTGAGATCCTCATCGAAGAGGACATCCCCCTTCTCAGCACTCCCAGGGACACCGTTATGAGCCCCCAGACCCTGAAGCTCATCCTCCAGGGCATCATGCGCCGACTGGAGGCCTCAGAGTCCCCCCAGACAAGGAGGGCCAATGACCCCTTCAGGCTGATGAAGGATCTCTTTGTGGAGGTCCAGCATGCCCTGAAGTATGCTGACATCTCTGTCCTCTTCAGCCTGGAGGAGAGCATTCAATTCAGGGGGGAAGATGCAATGAAGGCCATCGTTAAGGCTGCGGCTAAAAGGCTGTCCCTGCGCTCGGACTCCAACCGGGCTCAACTGCGCGCCGTACGCTATGGTGGCGAGAGAGCCATCTATTGCATGGCAGACACCATCGCAAATGTCATAGACGACCACGCCCAGGACTGGAGTTCTGACGGCCATTTTGGAGCAAGTAGGAGCCGTGGTAGGGGGAGGTCACGCTCCTCCTCAAGCTCCTCAAAGAGTGACATCACCCTCACAGAGGAACTCTTGGCCCAGGGGGAAAGCCTGGAAGAGGACCAAGAGGATGTGGCTGCGATCGACGACAACAAGAAATGTGACTCTGCTAGCTTGGAGAAGGCCAGCAGCAGCGCCCTCTCCATAGACCTTGTGGACAGCACCTCCACACAGGTAAGCAGACTACCATTAACCAGTAGGTTGTTAAATTATTGTAGCTTTTTGATTGAGGCACCAACTCATATCTGTTTCTCTCTCTACTAAGAAGGCAGGGAAGGACGAGGCAGTGAAGGAAGGAGTGGGGAAGTCAGGAGATTGGAAGCGTGGTTGCAAGAAGACCCTGAAGAAGAACAAGATGGCTCCCCTTGGCACTGATGGTAAGTCCTCCTTTCTGTTAGTCAACATGTCTATATATTTTTAACAAAATTATATTATTTCACCACATTGTAATGTTAGGGGAAGAGACTATGATGAAGTTATCAGGGTCTTATTCATTAAACGGCAGTAACAGGGAGGAACTTCCGTGAACTAATTGTGTTTTTGTTTTCCATTGCAAAAGTTTATTTTACGATTTGCCCTAGTAGATCAGATCAAATCAAATCAAATTTACTTTGTCACATACACATGGTTAGCAGATGTTAGTGCGAGTGTAGCAAAATGCTTGAGCTTCTAGTTCCGACCATGCAGTAATATCTAACAAGTAATGTAACAATTGATGTCATCCCCTGTTCTGTCACCTGTTCAGATACCGTGGCTGAAGAGCCGGGAAAAAAACAGTGTCTCCTCCTGCGGATTACAGCTGCCCTGGCAAATTTATTTTGCTTCCCCTGCAAAAAGAGAAGTGGTAAAAAGTTCAAGCCATGATGAATCCCCCCATAGCCCAGCCCAGACCTATTTAATTAAATAAACATGTACTTGCATCTATTTTGAACCTCTTTTTTTGAGTTTTTAATAGGCCTACTGTAGACTTCAAATTCTTAAGTGCAAATTGATGTGAGTACTGCATCAATATTATAAGTTCACTGTGCCGGTCATTATGAGTTCACTGTGCCGGTCATTATGAGTTCACTGTGCCGGTCATTATGAGTTCACTGTGCCGGTCATTATGAGTTCACTGTGCCGGTCATTATGAGTTCACTGTGCCGGTCATTATGAGTTCACTGTGCCGGTCATTATGAGTTCACTGTGCCGGTCATTATGAGTTCACTGTGCCGGTCATTTTTGTCCATCTAGGCTTTAACACTTTTAAGTCTATTGGAATTGACACAATAAGAGTCAATAAGAGTTATATTTGAGAATTTTCTAATTTGGTCTTTCTGAGGGAATACATCTGCAATATACTGTTAATAATGTTAATCTAAAATGAAAAATACTTCTGGAAATGTACAAAGTAGAATAAATCATGTTCTTGCCTTTGACAGTTTAGATCAGGGGTGTCAAAGTCAAATGGACGGAGGGCCAAATAAAAAATTTAGCTACAAGCCGAGGGCCGGACTGTTCGAATGTTCATTGAAATTTTTTTAAATGACGCATATAGTCTAGTGAACCTAATTGAACCTACTGAAAACCTAACAAATATATTCCAATATGATCAGATAAATAAAGCAATATTTTCTTATGGCTCTGTCAGTAATCTTTAATTTTCAACAGACACAAAAGACAAATTTCCTTTATATAAAAATCCCCATAACATGAACATTAAATGAAAGAAACCGGTATTCAAGGCACCATCAGTAGCCTATATTTTCTATTTTAGCAAAAGTGGGCTAAATTTACTTCAAAGAAAAAAACAATAATAGCAATTTTCTATCATCCACTCAACTGAAATATTTTAAAAATATAATTGGATTGAAATACAATAAAATAAAGTGCAAAAATCTATTAATCAAAAACAACACTTTGTTTAAGGAGAAGTAACATGCAGTGAAAACAAATATTAAACTTTAACTTTTAAACTTGAACTGAGTAAAAACTCTAAATATGTGATTGCACAGTAATGTTCACTTGTTTGAGGTTGAGGGTGATACTTGGTGGTGTCCCATCTTTTCCACAAGTTCATCAATGTTCGGGGTAAGGCTCTGAGCTGAGGAAATCCTCAGAATTGAGTGGAGGTGTTCAGCAGTAAGTCGACTTCTGTGTGATGTTTTGTTCAAGTTCATCAAAGAAAACAGTTGTTCACACAGGTATGTGCTGCCAAACATAGACAACGTTTGAGCAGCCTGGATGCGCAGCTGGGGCATTGTGTCGGGGAGGAAACGGGCGAACTCCGCAGCACCCACTGCCGCATATTTTGCCCTCAGTGCATCATTGCATTGGAGGTCAATCAACTCCATTTGGAGGTTTGGTGGTGAGCTTTCCACGTCAACAGCAAATGGGTTACCGAGCAGTTCCAACCTGCTTTTTTGTGCTTCAAAGTCAGCAAATCGGCGTCGAAAGTCAGCGGCAAGCATACCTATTTTATCAGCCAACTGTGCGCTCGGGAACGCACTGGTAGAGAGCTTCTCTTTCATGGTCTGGCAGCTGGGAAAGTGGCTCAAATTTTCTTTCCGCATCTGCGTCTCCCACAGAGTCAGTTTGGTTTTAAATGCCTTCACTGTACTGTACATATCAGAGATGACACGATCCCGACCCTGCAGCTGCAAGTTCATTGCATTCAGATGACTCGTAATGTCACACAGAAAAGCCATTTCACACAGAAACATTTCGTCTCGGAGTTGTGTTGTGTCTTTCCCTTTGCTGTCCAAGAACAGACAAATCTCCTCACGAAGCTCGAAACATCTTTGAAGCACCTTTCCCTGGCTTAGCCATCGCACCTCTGTGTGATAAGGCAAATCACCATGCTCCGTTTCTAACTCCGTCAGAAATGCCTTGAACTGGCGGTGATTCAAACCTTTGGCTCTGATAAAGTTAACTGTGCGCGTGATGATGCTCATTACATGCTCCATTTTCAAGGCTTTACCGCACAACGCTTCCTGGTGTATGATACAATGATAAGCTGTCAGCTCACCTGTCGCGTTTTCCTCTTGCATCTTTTCCCGTATCTTCGCCACCAGTCCGCTCCTGTGTCCACACATCGCAGGTGCTCCGTCGGTTGTCAAACCCACGAGTTTTTCCCAAGGCAGCTCCATCTCATTTACACATCTTGACACCTCTTCATACAAATCATGCCCCGTAGTTGTGCCATGCATAGGACGTAAAGCCAAAAACTCCTCTGTCACGCTTAGGCTGGAGTCCACTCCGCGGATGAAAATTGACAACTGGGCAATGTCAGAAATGTCGGTGCTCTCATCCACAGCCAAGGAATATGCAATGAAATCTTTTCCCTTTTTCACAAGCTGCTCTTTTAGATTGATGGACAACTGGTCTACTCTCTCGGCAATGGTGTTTCTGCTCAGACTCACATTTAAAAAGAGTTGCCTTTTTTCTGGGCAAACTTCGTCACAAACTTTAATCATGCAGTTTTTGATGAAATCCCCCTCCGTAAATGGCCGGGCTGATTTAGCGATCTCTTCTGCCAAAATAAAACTGGCCTTGACAGCAGCCTGGCCTTGTGATTTGGCTTTTTTGAACAGAGCCTGTCGAGATTTGAGGCCTCGTTTTAATTCCTCTGCCTTTTGTAGCCTTTGTTCCATGTCCATATTCTTGTTTTTGTCCGCGTGTTTCGTTTCATAATGTCGTCTCAGATTATACTCTTTCAGTACCGCCACACTTTCTCCACACAGAAGACACACAGGTTTTCCAGCTACCTCCGTGAACAAATACTCCGACTCCCACCTTGTTTGAAACCCCCGGTTCTCAGTGTCCACCTTCCGTTTTGCCATTTTTGATGGGTATCTGAAAGTTAATTTTACTGTGATGCTGACAACTGCTGTGCCAATAAATATTGAAATGAAGCAGCCTACTGCTCGGTGCGTCACCGTTGCATTGTGGGAAATGTAGTATTGGTGCGTGTAAAAGATCTGCGGGCTGCCGGCTTGCTGCGGTCTGCGGGCCGGTTCTAATAACAAATCAAGATCATCCCAGGGGCCGTAAAAAACCTTCTCGCGGGCCGGATGTGGCCCGCGGGCCTTGACTCTGACATATGTGGTTTAGATCATTCAAATGTAATTACTTCAGGGTTGTGGCGGTCACAGTCTTTTATGACGGCTACCAAAGTCCATCCTGCTTCCACCACTCGCTCGCACTGGTCCAATATTTTAACCTCTCCCTACCGGAACCTAATCGAGTAGCTGGCCCGGCGCTCATGAGAGATTTTGTTCTGGGTTGCAGAAATGATGGAGGTCAAAACAAGGTCTATGGCTGAATTTACACAGGCAGTCCAATTCCGATCTTTTCCACTAATTGGTATTTTGAGCAATCAGATCATCTATTTGCCAAGAATTGGGCAAAATATCAGAATTGGACTGCCTGTGCAAGACTGTCATGCAGGACCTGTCATGCAGGACCTGACCAGGAAAAAATCTGATTTGATAAAAGGTTAAAGGCAAGAATATGATCTATACTACTTTGTACTTTGTATTTCCAGAAGTATTTTTCATTTTAGATTAACATTATTATCAGTATATTTTTTTTATTTAAAAAAATGTATTTCACCTTTATTTAACCAGGTAGGCAAGTTGAGAACACATTCTCATTTACAATTGCGACCTGGCCAAGATAAAGCAAAGCAGTTCGACACATACAACAACACACACATGGAGTAAAAAAAACATACAGTAGAAACAAGTCTATATACGATGTGAGCAAATAAGGTGAGATAAGGGAGGTAAAGGCAAAAAAAGGCCATGGTGGCAAAGTAAATACAAAATAGCAAGTAAAACACGGGAATGGTAGATTTGCAGTGGAAGAATGTGCAAAGTAGAAATAAAAAATAATGGGGTGCAAAGGAGCAAAATAAATAAATAAATAAATACAGTAGGGAAAGAGGTAGTTATATGGGCTAAATTATAGATGGGCTATGTACAGGTGCAGTAATCTGTGAGCTGCTCTGACAGCTGGTGCTTAAAGCTAGTGAGGGAGATGAGTATTTCCAGTTTCAGAGATTTTTGTAGTTCGTTCCAGTCATTGGCAGCAGAGAACTGGAAGGAGAGGTGGCCAAAGGAAGAATTGGTTTTGGGGGTGACCAGAGATATATATACCTGCTGGAACGCGTGCTACAGGTGGATGATGCTATGGTGACCAGCGAGCTGAGATACTGTAAGGGGGGACTTTACCTAGCAGGGTCTTGTAGATGACATGGAGCCAGTGGGTTTGGTGACGATGTATGAAGCGAGGTGTCATGTTTTGTCATATATTGTCTTGTCATTATGCTTTCCCTTCTGTTCGTTTCCCCCTGCTGGTCTTATTAGGTTCGTTCCCTCTTTCTATCCCTCTCTCTCCCCCTCCCTCTCTCACTCTCTCGCTCTCTCTTCTCTCTATCGTTCCGTTCCTGCTCCCAGCTGTTCCTATTCCCCTAATCAATCATTTAGTCTTCCCACACCTGTTCCCGATCCTTTTCCCTGATTAGAGTCCCTATTTCTCTCCTTGTTATTCGTTTCTGCCCTGTCGGTTCCTTGTCTAGAATTCACCGTGCTGTGTTTGTGTATCGCCCTGTCGTGTCGTGTTTTCCTCAGATGCTGCGTGGTGAGCAGGTGTCTGAGTCTGTTTGGTTCAAGTGCCTTCCCGAGGCAACCTGCTGTTCACCTGCTGTTCAAGATCGAGTCTCCAGTTTGTCCTCGTCATTTCGAGTGAAAGTTGTGTTTTTTGATTGTATTTACTTTACTGGATTAAAGACTCTGTTTTCGCCAAGTCGCTTTTGGGTCCTCTTTCACCAGCATGACAGAAGGAACCGACCAAGGAATGGACCCAGCGACTTCAGACGCTCGTTACACTGCCGTCGAGATCCAAGGAGCCATGCTCGGCAGACACGAGCAGGAATTGTCTGCTGCTCGCCATGCCGTGGAGAACCTGGCCGCTCAGGTTTCCGACCTCTCTGGACAGTTCCAGAGTCTACGTCTCGTGCCACCTGTTACTTCCTGGCCTGCCGAGCCTCCAGAACCTAGGGTTAATAACCCACCTTGCTACTCCGGGCAGCCCACTGAGTGCCGCTCCTTTCTCACGCAGTGTGAGATTGTGTTCTCTCTCCAACCCAACACATACTCTAGAGAGAGAGCTCGGGTTGCTTACGTCATTTCACTCCTTACTGGCCGGGCTCGAGAATGGGGCACAGCTATCTGGGAGGCAAGGGCTGATTGCTCTAACAAGTTCCAGAACTTTAAAGAGGAGATGATTCGGGTTTTTGACCGTTCAGTTTTTGGTAGGGAGGCTTCTAGGGCCCTGGCTTCCTTATGCCAAGGTGAACGGTCCATAACGGATTATTCTATTGAGTTTCGCACTCTTGCTGCCTCTAGTGAGTGGAACGAGCCGGCGCTGCTCGCTCGTTTTCTGGAGGGACTCCACGCAGTGGTTAAGGATGAGATTCTCTCCCGGGAGGTTCCTTCAGATGTGGACTCTTTGATTGCTCTCGCCATCCGCATAGAACGACGGGTAGATCTTCGTCACCGGGCTCGTGGAAGAGAGCTCGCATCAACGGTGTTTCCCTGCTCCGCATCGCAACCATCTCCCTCCTCTGGCTCAGAGACTGAGCCCATGCAGCTGGGAGGGATTCGCATCTCGACTAAGGAGAGGGAACGGAGGATCACCAACCGCCTGTGCCTCTATTGCGGAGTTGCTGGACATTTTGTTAATTCATGTCCAGTAAAGCCAGAGCTCATCTGTAAGCGGAGGGCTACAGGTGAGCGCAACTACTCAAGTCTCTCCATCAAAATCCTGTACTACTTTGTCGGTCCATCTACGCTGGACCGGTTCGGGTGCTACATGTAGTGCCTTGATAGACTCTGGGGCTGAGGGTTGTTTCATGGACGAAGCATGGGTTCGGAAACATGACATTCCTTTCAGAGAGTTAGAGAAGCCTACGCCCATGTTCGCCTTAGATGGTAGTCATCTTCCCAGTATCAGATTTGAGACACTACCTTTAACCCTCACAGTATCTGGTAACCACAGTGAGACTATTTCTTTTTTGATTTTCCGTTCACCGTTTACACCTGTTGTTTTGGGTCATCCCTGGCTAGTATGTCATAATCCTTCTATTAATTGGTCTAGTAATTCTATCCTATCCTGGAACGTTTCTTGTCATGTGAAGTGTTTAATGTCTGCCATCCCTCCCGTTTCTTCTGTCCCTACTTCTCAGGAGGAACCTGGCGATTTAACAGGAGTGCCGGAGGAATATCATGATCTGCGCACGGTCTTCAGTCGGTCCCGAGCCAACTCCCTTCCTCCTCACCGGTCGTATGATTGTAGTATTGATCTCCTTCCGGGAACCACTCCTCCTCGGGGTAGACTATACTCTCTGTCGGCTCCCGAACGTAAGGCTCTCGAGGATTATTTGTCTGTGTCTCTTGACGCCGGTACCATAGTGCCTTCTTCCTCTCCGGCCGGGGCGGGGTTCTTTTTTGTTAAGAAGAAGGACGGTACTCTGCGCCCCTGCGTGGATTATCGAGGGCTGAATGACATAACGGTTAAGAATCGTTATCCGCTTCCCCTTATGTCATCAGCCTTCGAGATTCTGCAGGGAGCCAGGTGCTTTACTAAGTTGGACCTTCGTAACGCTTACCATCTCGTGCGCATCAGAGAGGGGGACGAGTGGAAAACGGCGTTTAACACTCCGTTAGGGCATTTTGAGTACCGGGTTCTGCCGTTCGGTCTCGCCAATGCGCCAGCTGTTTTTCAGGCATTAGTTAATGATGTTCTGAGAGACATGTTGAACATCTTTGTTTTTGTCTATCTTGACGATATCCTGATTTTTTCTCCGTCACTCGAGATTCATGTTCAGCACGTTCGACGTGTTCTACAGCGCCTTTTAGAGAATTGTCTCTACGTAAAGGCTGAGAAGTGCTCTTTTCATGTCTCCTCCGTTACACTTTTCTCGGTTCCGTTATTTCCGCTGAAGGCATTCAGATGGATTCCGCTAAGGTCCAAGCTGTCAGTGATTGGCCCGTTCCAAGGTCACGTGTCGAGTTGCAGCGCTTTTTAGGTTTCGCTAATTTCTATCGGCGTTTCATTCGTAATTTCGGTCAAGTTGCTGCCCCTCTCACAGCTCTTACTTCTGTCAAGACGTGTTTTAAGTGGTCCGGTTCCGCCCAGGGAGCTTTTGATCTTCTAAAAGAACGTTTTACGTCCGCTCCTATCCTCGTTACTCCTGACGTCACTAGACAATTCATTGTCGAGGTTGACGCTTCAGAGGTAGGCGTGGGAGCCATTCTATCCCAGCGCTTCCAGTCTGACGATAAGGTTCATCCTTGCGCTTATTTTTCTCATCGCCTGTCGCCATCTGAGCGCAACTATGATGTGGGTAACCGTGAACTGCTCGCCATCCGCTTAGCCCTAGGCGAATGGCGACAGTGGTTGGGGGGCGACCGTTCCTTTTGTCGTTTGGACAGACCATAAGAACCTTGAGTACATCCGTTCTGCCAAACGACTTAATGCCCGTCAAGCTCGTTGGGCGTTGTTTTTCGCTCGTTTCGAGTTTGTGATTTCTTACCGTCCGGGTAGCAAGAACACCAAGCCTGATGCCTTATCCCGTCTGTTTAGTTCTTCTGTGGCTTCTACTGATCCCGAGGGGATTCTTCCTTATGGGCGTGTTGTCGGGTTAACAGTCTGGGGAATTGAAAGACAGGTTAAGCAAGCACTCACGCACACTGCGTCGCCGCGCGCTTGTCCTAGTAACCTCCTTTTCGTTCCTGTTTCCACTCGTCTGGCTGTTCTTCAGTGGGCTCACTCTGCCAAGTTAGCTGGTCATCCCGGTGTTCGAGGCACTCTTGCGTCTATTCGCCAGCGCTTTTGGTGGCCGACTCAGGAGCGTGACACGCGCCGTTTCGTGGCTGCTTGTTCGGACTGCGCGCAGACTAAGTCGGGTAACTCTCCTCCTGCCGGTCGTCTCAGACCGCTCCCCATTCCTTCTCGACCATGGTCTCACATCGCCCTAGACTTCATTACCGGTCTGCCTTTGTCTGCGGGGAAGACTGTGATTCTTACGGTTGTCGATAGGTTCTCTAAGGCGGCACATTTCATTCCCCTCGCTAAACTTCCTTCCGCTAAGGAGACGGCACAAATCATTATCGAGAATGTATTCAGAATTCATGGCCTCCCGTTAGACGCCGTTTCAGACAGAGGCCCGCAATTCACGTCACAGTTTTGGAGGGAGTTCTGTCGTTTGATTGGTGCGTCCGTCAGTCTCTCTTCCGGGTTTCATCCCCAGTCTAACGGTCAAGCAGAAAGGGCCAATCAGACGATTGGTCGCATACTACGCAGCCTTTCTTTCAGAAACCCTGCGTCTTGGGCAGAACAGCTCCCCTGGGCAGAATACGCTCACAATTCGCTTCCTTCGTCTGCTACCGGGTTATCTCCGTTTCAGAGTAGTCTGGGTTACCAGCCTCCTCTGTTCTCATCCCAGCTTGCCGAGTCCAGCGTTCCCTCCGCTCAGCGTTTGTCCAACGTTGTGAGCGCACCTGGAGGAGGGTGAGGTCTGCACTTTGCCGTTACAGGGCACAGACTGTGAGAGCCGCCAATAAACGCAGGATTAAGAGTCCAAGGTATTGTTGCGGCCAGAGAGTGTGGCTTTCCACTTGCAACCTTCCTCTTACGACAGCTTCTCGTAAGTTGACTCCGCGGTTCATTGGTCCGTTCCGTGTCTCCCAGGTCGTCAATCCTGTCGCTGTGCGACTGCTTCCTCCGCGACATCTTCGTCGCGTCCATCCTGTCTTCCATGTCTCCTGTGTCAAGCCCTTTCTTCGCACTCCCGTTCGTCTTCCCTCCCCCCTCCCGTCCTTGTCGAGCGCACCTATTTACAAGGTACATAAGATCATGGACATGCGTTCTCGGGGACGGGGTCACCAATACTTAGTGGATTGGGAGGGTTACGGTCCTGAGGAGAGGAGTTGGGTTCCGTCTCGGGACGTGCTGGACCGTTCACTCATTGATGATTTCCTCCGTTGCCGCCAGGATTCCTCCTCGAGAGCGCCAGGAGGCGCTCGGTGAGTGGGGGGGTACTGTCATGTTTTGTCATATATTGTCTTGTCATTATGCTTTCCCTTCTGTTCGTTTCCCCCTGCTGGTCTTATTAGGTTCGTTCCCTCTTTCTATCCCTCTCTCTCCCCCTCCCTCTCTCACTCTCTCGCTCTCTCTTCTCTCTATCGTTCCGTTCCTGCTCCCAGCTGTTCCTATTCCCCTAATCAATCATTTAGTCTTCCCACACCTGTTCCCGATCCTTTTCCCTGATTAGAGTCCCTATTTCTCTCCTTGTTATTCGTTTCTGCCCTGTCGGTTCCTTGTCTAGAATTCACCGTGCTGTGTTTGTGTATCGCCCTGTCGTGTCGTGTTTTCCTCAGATGCTGCGTGGTGAGCAGGTGTCTGAGTCTGTTTGGTTCAAGTGCCTTCCCGAGGCAACCTGCTGTTCACCTGCTGTTCAAGATCGAGTCTCCAGTTTGTCCTCGTCATTTCGAGTGAAAGTTGTGTTTTTTGATTGTATTTACTTTACTGGATTAAAGACTCTGTTTTCGCCAAGTCGCTTTTGGGTCCTCTTTCACCAGCATGACACGAGGGCCAGCCAACGAGAGCGTACAGGTCGCAATGGTGGGTAGTATATGGGGCTTTGGTGACAAACCGGATGGCACTGTGATAGACTGCATCCAATTTGTTGAGTAGGGTATTGAAGGCTATTTTGTAAATGACATTACCGAAGTCAAGGATTGGTAGGATGGTCAGTTTTACAAGAGTATGTTTGGCAGCATGAGTGAAGGATGCTTTGTCGTGAAATAGGAAGCCAATTCTAGATTTAACTTTGGATTGGAGATGTTTGATGTGAGTCTGGAAGGAGAGTTTACAGTCTAACCACACACCTAGGTATTTGTAGTTGTCCACGTATTCTAAGTCAGAGCCGTCCAGAGTAGTGATGTTGGACAGGTGGGCAGGTGCAGGTAGCGATCGGTTGAAGAGCATGCATTTAGTTTTACTTGTATTTAAGAGCAATTGGAGGCCACGGAAGGAGAGTTCTATGGCATTGAAGCTTGCCTGGAGGGTTGTTAACCTCTTACCTCCACCCGACACGCAGGCGTCCCATCTAGACATCTGGAAATGCAAATGCACTACGCTAAATGCTAATAGCACTCGTTAAAACTCAAACGTTCATTAAAACACACATGCAGGGTACTGAATTAAAGCTACACTCGTTGTGAATCCAGCCAACAAGTCAGATTTCTTTAATGGTTTTCGGCGAAAGCATGAGAAGCTATTATCTGATATCATGCAACACCCCTAAAGACCCGCAGGGGACGTAAACAAAATAATTAGCATAGTCGGCGCTACACAAAATGCAGAAATAAAATATAAAACATTCATTACCTTTGACGATCTTCTTTGTTGGCACTCCTAGATGTCCCATAAACATCACTATTGGGTCTTTTTTTCCGATTAAATCGGTCCATATATAGCCTAAATATCGATCTATGAAGACTGTGTGATCAAGGAAAAAAACAGTGTTTTATAACGCAACGTCATTTTTTTAAATTAAAAAAGTTGACGATAAACTTTCACAAAACACTTCAAAATACTTTTCTAATGCAACTTTAGGTATTAGTAAACGTTAATAATCGATCAAATTGATCACGGGGCGATGTATATTCTATAGCTCTACCGGAAGAAATGGGCTGTCTCTTGTTCGTTTGACCAAAAAACAAAGCCTAGGCAAATGACAAGACTGTTGACATCGTGTGGAATCTGTAGGTATTGCAACCTCGGCTCCAGGTAATGTGGTTTCCATTCAACAATACATTCAAGTGGCGCATTGATATATTTTCCAGTTTTCAGTGATCAGATTTTCCTGCGCTTTTCGATGAAACGCACGTTCTGTTATAGTCACAGCCGTGATTTAACCAGTTTTAGAAACGTCTGAGTGTTTTCTATCCACACATACTAATCATATGCATATACTATATTCCTGGCATGAGTAGCAGGGCGCTGAAATGTTGCGCGATTTTTAACAGAATGTTCGAAAAAGTAGGATCAACAGGTTTTAACACAGTGTCCAAAGAAGGGCCAGAAGTATACAGAATGGTGTCGTCTGCATAGAGGTGGATCAGAGACTCACCAGCAGCAAGAGCGACATCATTGATGTATACAGAGAAGAGAGTTGGTCCAAGAATTGAACCCTGTGGCACCCCCATAGAGACTGCCAGAGGTCCGGACAGCAGACCCTCCGATTTGACACACTGAACTCTATCAGAGAAGTAGTTGGTGAACCAGGCGAGGCAATCATTTGAGAAACCAAGGCTGTCGAGTCTGCCGATGAGGATGTGGTTATTGACAGAGTCGAAAGCCTTGGCCAGATTAATGAATACGGCTGCACAGTAATGTTTCTTATCGATGGCGGTTAAGATATCGTTTAGGACCTTGAGCATGGCTGAGGTGCACCCATGACCAGTTCTGAAACCAGATTGCATAGCAGAGAGGGTATGGCGAGATTCGAAATGGCCGGTAATCTGTTTGTTGACTTGGCTTTCAAAGACCTTAGAAAGGCAGGGTAGGATAGATGTAGGTCTGTAGCAGTTTGGGTCAAGAGTGTCCCCCCCCCCCCCCCTTTGAAGAGGGGGATGACCGCAGCTGCTTTCCAATCTTTGGGAATCTCAGACGACACGAAAGAGAGGTTGAACAGGCTAGTAATAGGGGTGGCAACAATTTCGGCAGATCATTTTAGAAAGAAAGGGTCCAGATTGTCTAGCCCGGCTGATTTGTAAGGTTCCAGATTTTGCAGCTCTTTCAGAACCTCAGCTGACTGGATTTAGGAGAAGGAGAAATGGGGAAGGCTTGGGCGAGTTGCTGTGGGGGGGTACAGTGCAGTGCTGTTGACCGGGGTAGGGGTAGCCAGGTGGAAAGCATGGCCAGCCGTAGAAAAATGCTTATTATTCTCAATTATAGTATATTTATCAGTGGTGACAGTGTTTCCTATCTTCAGTGCAGTGGGCAGCTGGGAGGAGGTGTTCTTATTCTCCATGGACTTTACAGTGTCCCAGAACTTTTTTGAGTTAGTGTTGCAGGAAGCAAATTTCTGCTTGAAAAAGCTAGCCTTAGCTTTTCTAACTGCCTGTGTATAATGGTTTCTAGCTTCCCTGAAAAGCTGCATGTCACAGGGGCTGTTCGATGCTAATGCAGAACGCCATAGGATGTTTTTGTGTTGGTTAAGGGCAGTCAGGCCTGGGGAGAACCAAGGGCTATATCTGTTCCTGGTTCTAAATTTGTTGAATGGGGCATGCTTATTTAAGATGGTTAGGAAGGCATTTAAAAAAAATAACCAGGCATCCTCTACTGACGGGATGAGATCAATATCCTTCCAGGACACCCCGGCCAGGTCGATTAGAAAGGCCAGCTCACTGAAGTGTTTCAGGGAGTGTTTGACAGTGATGAGTGGAGGTCGTTTGACTACTGACCCATTATGGATGCAGGCAATGAGGCAGTGATCGCTGAGATCTTGGTTGAAGACAGCAGAGGTGTATTTAGAGGTGCCCGTGTTTAAGGCTTTGGGGCGGTACCTGGTAGGTTCATTGATAATTTGTGTGAGATTGAGGGCATCAAGCTTAGATTGTAGGATGCCTGGGGTGTTAAGCATGTTCCAGTTTAGGTCGCCTAGCAGCACGAGCTCTGAAGATAGATGGGGGCAATCAGTTCACATATGGTGTCCAGAGCACAGCTGGGGGCAGAGGGTGGTCTATAGCAGGCGGCAACGGTGAGACTTGTTTTTAGATAGGTGGATTTTTAAAAATAGAAGTTCAAATTGTTTGGGTACAGACCTGGATAGTAGGACAGAACTCTGCAGGCTATCTTTGCAGTAGATTGCAACACCACCCCCTTTGGCAGTTCTATCTTGTCTGAAAATGTTGTAGTTAGGGATGAACATTTCAGAATTTTTGGTGGTCTTCCTAAGCCAGGATTCAGACACAGCGAGAACATCCGGGTTGGCAGAGTGTGCTAAAGCAGTGAATAAAACAAACACTAGGGAGGAGGCTTCTAATGTTAACATGCATGAAACCAAGGCTATTACGGTTACAGAAGTCATCAAAAGAGAGCGCCTGGGGAATAGGAGTGGAGCTGGGCACTGCAGGGCCTGGATTCACCTCTACATCACCAGAGGAAAAGAGGAGAAGTTTGATTTGATTGAAGTAGGATAAGGGTACGGCTAAAAGCAATGAGAATTGGTCGTCTAGAACGTCTGGAACAGAGAGTAAAAGGAGGTTTCTGGGGGCGATGAAATAGCTTCAAGGTATAATGTACAGACAAAGGTATGGTAGGATGTGAATACAGTGGAGGTAAACTAGGTATTGAGTGATGATGAGAGAGATATTGTCTCTAGAAACATAATTGAAACCAGGAGATGTCATCGCATGTGTGGGTGGTGGAACTAATAGGTTGGATAAGGTATAGAGAGCAGGACTAGAGGCTCTATAGTGAAATAAGCCAATAAACACTAACCAGAACAACAATGGACAAGGCATATTGACATTAAGGAGAGGCATGCTTAGTCGAGTGATCAAAAGGGTCCAGTGAGTAATGAGGTTGGTTGTGGTCACGGCTATTCAGACTGCTAGCCGGGCCATCAGTAGCAAGCTAGCATAGGATGGAGGACTGTTTTTAGCCACCTCTTGCGTTTCCGTCGGTAGGATTAGTGGGGTTCCGTGTAGTAGAGGGGATCAATCCAATTCACAAAAAAATAGATATAGCTATAGAGGACAAAGAAAAAATAAAAATAAATATTGCAGATGTATTCCCCATAATATACTCCAGCAAGCAATAGCCCTGGAAACTGCCCAAGGTAAAATAAACACCTGTCCACAAGGAAATTTGATAAAAGACATGACGATGTAGGCTATGTTTATTTAGCTTGCTCATTACCGCTATCAGATGTAAGCAGGCTGTTTCTGGTGTGCATTTTCATAGCCTTTGTGTGATGTTTTTCACCTGTCATCACCTATGACCAGGTGCTCCTTTGCTCTTCCGTCTGTCTCCCTCTGGCAGTGTCAAATTCTATGGTAAGCAAATATCCCATTTGCATGCCCTGCGACTTGTTGTAGTTTTATTCAGCTATAGTTTGAGTTTCTGCTTATATAGTGATAAGGAGGCCAATAGGGAAAGGGGATAACTAGTCAGTTGCACAGCTGAATGCATTCAACCAAAATGTGTCTTCTGCATTTAACCCAACCCCTCTGAAGCAGTTGTTGTTGGGGGTTAAATGCTTTGCTCAAGGGTAGAACGGCAAATGTTTCCACCTTGCCGGCTTTGGAAGTCGAACCAGCAACCTTTCAGTTACTGGCCCATCACTCTTAACCTCTAGGCTACCTGCTGCCCAGTAGAGTGCATCTCTCACACACACACACACACACACACACACACACACACACACACACACACACACACACACACACACACACACACACACACACACACACACACACACACACACACACACACACACACACACACACACACACACACACACACACACACACACACACACACACACACGCATATTGACCTAATGGCTTGTTGGTGCCCCATTATGGCATTTGCTTAATGTAGGCTAGTATATATCCACTATATATTTAGGTTTGTTTCAATATTAGATAATGAGTTTACCTTGTAGATTTGTGATATTAAATACTTTACAGTCATATACTTTTGATTCTACTGTAACTGTACTCCATTTATCTTCTGGTTGTGATTACATGAGCACATTATTATAATATATAATAATAATAATATATGCCATTTAGCAGACGCTTTTATCCAAAGCGACTTACAGTCATGTGTGCATACATTCTACGTATGGGTGGTCACGGGGATCGAACCCACTACCCTGGCGTTACAAGCGCCATGCTCTACCAACTGAGCTACAGAGTAATACCAGTAACAGTTGTTTTGATAGGGGAAAGATAAGCAACAGTGTTCATTCGGAGAAGTTGGAAATGACAAATCCATGGTCTGGACATGGTCACATGATACCTTGGGCGCGCTCATGCTACCTACCGTACACTTTGTGCCAGCGCATCCGCGCGCAGCTCCATCAGAAAAAAAGTGTAGCATCTCGCTCAAGCCATCGTCGGCAATACGCGGACAGACAAGGCGATATTCCTCTGCCCTCCAAAACCGAACGAAGAGCAAACAACAACGCTTTTACCGGTGACACCCTTCGGTCATTCGGTACTTTGCTCGAGGGAAGCGTAAGGGCGTCTCGTTTGAAAGAAGGCTTTTGTTGCATGTGATACTTGGGAGACTGACGCGTGTTTCACGGATGTTACTACGAAGACGGGGCTCGACAGTTTTTCTGCCTCTGTAGCGTTTTATGTTAGCAATGGATCTCTATCCCTCTTCGGAGTGTTACGCGGATAGGGAGGGAGTCGTGCCGTCTGTTCCCCTTGTGCTCTAGCTGTTGATAGCTAGCCTTCAAAGAAAAGAACAATGAGCTGAATCAAACAGTTTTGTTTTAAGCTTTTATTGTATTGATATTTTTAAAGACTCTCACCCGGGAACATTGTGTATTTGTTGAACGAACCATTAGTCGGAACAACTAGAAAAACATTTTGGGATCACCAGCTTCTTTGAGGCAGTTGAGGCGACACAACAATGGGATTATTTTTGACCATTGGTTGAGAATTGTTTTTAAAAGTTCCTTTATCTCAGACAATATAGTGGTGAGGTTTTTGTACAGAGCACACATTTGAGCGACAATTGGATGAATTGATAATCTAGCTGCCTAAATTAATTTTGAGTACTCCGGACAATCGCATATGTCCAGTTGGTCTGGTCTAGAACGGCATCATCACTGGAACACGACACAAAGAACAACGATGGCGAATGACTCGATACAAGTAAGTTGTTACGTTGCTGTTACAGTGTAATGACAACGGTGCTATAATGTACGTTATCAATAGCTGGGGTATCTACCATTAGACATCAATGGAAACTCAATGCGGTGTTTTATTTTCTATTGCTAAATAATAATTTATCTGGATTTACGACGATGCAGTACGCTCTTTGTGCTCTGTATTTTGTCGATACACTTGTGGTGTCCTGCATTGTAACCTTGGCATGTTTCCTCATTGGTTCCTGATTGCAGCCAAATGCATATGCGAGGAGCTCCTGGCCGGGCGAGCACAATGGGCGGGTGTTTGACCAACACTTAAACACACAAACACATAAATACACACACATCCCAGTGGACCTCACCAGTTCTCAGAACCATCTTGAGTCTGAGAAGAACCAATAGCAGTCACAAGGTTCCCAACCCTTTTGGAATGGACCCTTTTCAAGAGGGGGGGGGGGGGCATGTTTGTGGCAACACGTTATTGCTAACTCATTTCTGACAGTTTGAGTAATGCGCTTCGACTATAACAAGGACTTTGAAGAATATTAAGGATAATGTGAAATACGAAAAGGAAATTCACACCACTAAAGTGACTGACATTGAGCTGGGGGTAATTTAGTCATTTAGACTACTTTACTTGACTGTATCCTGATGCAGGATTTGACAGAGTTGGTGCAATGATTTCTGTATTTGAACATCAAGACTGATGTTCTTTACAGTGGGGGTTATGAACAACTCAGCACAGGTGTCACCACCACTCACGAAGACACTAAGTTCCTCTTGCCTCTGCTCTAGTTTAGTGACAAGTAAGCAGTCGGCCCTCTTTTTACCCCAGCATTTACCTCGTGCGTGTCAGCCAGTCATGAACCCAACTCTGAAGTGTGTTGAATAAAGCTTCCTGTTTAAGTGCTGCTTTCCCATCTGACTGTTGATAAAGCTCTGTTATTTCACCCTTTACTAACTAGTCTTGGTGATGTCATCGAGTCACACTGCTTGCCACATGGGTTTGCTGTACTATTGAGCATCTTTTTTTCACACTCTGTTATCAGGGCTGATTTATTCATTCACGTTTTCAAACCTATTCCAATTTCTCTCATTTGTTGGAACTTAAATCGTCTTCCCCCAAATAGGCCTAACTGGCTTACGATTCCATACTTTGCACCGTAGCCAATTATTTGTATAGCGACAGTACAAGATAATACTAGAAAGCAGTACCAGGCAGGAGGTAGTCACCTCTCTCTCTCGGGGTCGGGTTTTCCCCGTCTTCATAGCCTCTGCAGGTTCACACACAATGGAGGAGGGCACAGCTGAGAGAGGGCAAGCTTGGGGGACTGACTCAAGCCACAGTGACGAAGTGGGAACTCTGGTTTGGAGGCACAGACAGGGAGCCATTATCCCCTCAGCCAACACGTACACTGGTCTGGTCTGGTGACTCAAACTGAAGGCCTCTGCTGGCCTGGCAGTTGATCAAGTCTGTCATAATCAGACTCCAATGTCTTCAGTGGTGGGGAGGTTTAGCTTCTTTTAGCACCTTTTTGTTTCCCACACACACAGGAAGACTGATACAAAATAAGCCGAATCTGAACCTAAACAGCGTCACACTTCCTCCTAAAGGTCAGGGGGAACCAGGATGGAGCAGGGCACAGGGATGTTTGCTAGTGAGAGCAGATGTTTTAGAAGGGAGAATGTTGGATTAAATATCCCTGAACATACATTCATCTATACTTTTTTTCAGTTTTGCATGTTCACACACACGCACGCACGCACGCACGCACACGCACACGCACTAAAGACCGACACTCAGGGTAATGCATACGGATCGTTCACTTAAACAGCTGCATGACGTAATGAGACTGCTATGCACATATCTCAAGCTTTTTCAGCAAGCCAAGGCCCTGTGTCCATGTAGGCAGACTCACACTAGCTAATGCATTGTAACATAAGAATTTGTTCTTTACTGACTTGCCTAGTTAAATAAACAGCATGCTACCAGAGACAATGAGAGCCATGCTGTTCACAATTGAGTTGACAAAGCTACTTCTTTGATTATTTTTATTGTGTATTTAAGAGGAATAGGCCTTATTTCCTTGTTGACTCTTATCCGCAGAACTTTTCTTGTTAACTGAGACATTCTATTGTTATTATTATTATATTATATTATACATTCCCACGCACAGAACTGTGTCCTTACTGGCTGTCACTGACTGCCCCCATCTGATGTCCCTATTGGCTATCTTTGATCTTGGCTCTTGCTGGTCAACACAGTCCATGCACTGTTTTCTTACTGGCCACTGTCAGACAGTGTCTCCATGCGGTGTCCATGCTGGCTGTCTGTGTTCCACTCCCGGTAGCACAGTGTGATGGTGGTGGGGGGGCTGTAAAGGGCATTATGCTGATGATGAGGTTCCATAGCAGCACAACGGCCCCCATTGTCCTGACTGCAGCCCCAGATCACATTCACCAATACACTGTGTTTCCCCATCCTGTCCTGGTTGGCCACACCTTCACAAATAGGTTAAAGCAATGCCCCATGGTGTGGCATCATGGCTGTGTCTGTTTGTTTTGTGTGGGAGTTTGTGTGTTTGTCAGTGGCCCACAGGTCGAGGTGGAGTACTCACTTTTGTGTTGACATGCTTTCACGTGTGAGTGTGTGTTTGGGTAGATGTGTGTGTGTGTCGTTTGTGTAGATGTGTTTGCCTATTTGGGCCATCTGATTTGTATAGGGAAGCCCTAGTTTTGTGTGTGCATGTGTGTCCAATGTCCATACACGTGCCCCTGCGTATTTTGTCTTATGTCGCTCCCTGCCATCCCCTGTGCGAACATCCTGCCGTCCTCATGACCTCGCCCCTCTGTTGCAGCCCCTCCCTCCCCAGTCTCAACCTCATCCACAGTTCACACCCTGCCATGACATCACCTCTCCACTTTCCTTTCCTCTCCTCTTATGCCATACACAGTGGCCAGACTTTGCCTCTCTGTGTGTGTGTGCGTGTGTGTGCGTGTGTGTGTGTGTGTGTGTGTGTGTGTGTGTGTGTGTGTGTGTGTGTGTGTGTGTGTGTGTGTGTGTGTGTGTGTGTGTGTGTGTGTGTGTGTGTGTGTGTGTGTGTGTGTGTGTGTGTGTGTGTGTGTGTGCGTGCGCGCGTCTGTCCACTTACAGGCAATGGAGCCTCTGATGGAACGTGGTCATGCACCAGCTGCTCTCCCCGTCTCCATTCTTTCACTGACTCCTCGTTTTTCCACATTGAGTATGGAGGGATGGGGCCTCAGGATCTTATCCAATGGGTATAATTAGATAACAGTAGTCTTTTTTTATTGGGATAGTTCAGGATTTTGGCAGTGAAGCCCTTTGTCCACTTCCCCAGTCAGATGAACTTGTGGATACCATTTTCATGTCTCTGCGGGCAGTTTGAAGGAAGTTGCTAACTAGCTTCAGCGCAATGACTCGAAGACTGTAGACTTCGCCATTGCGCTAAGCTGTTCCCATAGACTTCTAGTCATTGCTCTAACGCTAGTTAGCATTGGCCCACGAAACTACTTCTAACTTTCTTCATAATGTTATCCACAAGTTCATCTGTCTCTGGGAAAGTAGATGCATCCCAAACTATCCATTTAAGCACTTTTACAGCAGTTTGTCACTGTGTCGTTAGACATGTTCGGTGTTGGTTTTCCCACTGTTAGCCTATTTGTTTCACTTCAGGGCAGATCGTGTGACTGCGTGTCTGATTTTATCTTCAAAGGTGCAGGACGTTAGTTGCACTACTTCAGCAGAGTAAAGCTCAAATCAGACGTCTATATCCCAGATGGGCTTTTTCATAACTGCTATGGATTGTGTACATTGCACGGTAGGAGGGGTATTATTTATTGAAGGGAAGTAAACATTGAAATTGTGTTTGGGTTGTTCAGTCAGGGCTGTAAATATGATTTTGAGTGTGTTTGTGTGTCACCCACTCTCAGTCCCCTGTCTACTCTTTGGCGATGAGGGTATACATGACTAGGGAATAAGGCCTCTCTCTTTAAACAATCCTCTTATTTGAATCTACTACAGATCAGGTTACACAGATTACGTTTAGAGAGGCTGGTTCACTCAGTGTAAAAGAGCCCAGTGTTTGTTCTGTGGTCGAATGAAAAAAATAATATATGAAGGTAAACATTGTAGAAAGATGACAAAATAATTGTATTCATTTCCTGTAAGATTATCACTATTCTCTACAACTATTTTGAAGAATTCTCTCACAGTATCACACACACTTGAATATCCACCTGCCTCTGAAATGGGCGTGGTTTGAGTCAGTTGGGCGGACAGTCGGAACACGCAGAGGACAGGAGGCAGGTGTATCAAGTGTGTTACCTGGAGCTGTGCTACCATGGCAATGCCTGTTGGGGGTGGATGAGCTCATAGTTTTATGCCTAGTCTACTCTGTGGTGTCTGACACACACGCTCGCGCACACTACCTGGCCCATTTACAGCAGATTAGAGGCCCCTTTGGGATGTCTTCCCATTCAGAGTCAATGGCGGGGTTAGTGGTTAAGGCGGGATGTGAAGCTACAGAGACTTAAACACTCTCAGAGATGGGAGACGAGGATATAATGAGATGGGAGACGGGCATATAGTGAGATGGGAGACGAGGATAGAATGTGGTGGGAGACGAGGATAGAATGTGGTGGGAGACGAGGATAGAATGTGGTGGGAGACGAGGATAGAATCAGGTGGGAGACGAAGATAGAATGAGGTGGGAGACGAAGATAGAATGAGGTGGGAGACGAGGATAGAATGAGGTGGGAGACGAGGATAGAATGTGGTGGGAGACGAGGATAGAATGAGGTGGGAGACGAGGATAGAATGTGGTGGGAGACGAGGATAGAATGTGGTGGGAGACGAAGATAGAATGAGGTGGGAGACGAAGATAGAATGAGGTGGGAGACGAAGATAGAATGAGGTGGGAGACGAAGATAGAATGAGGTGGGAGACGAGGATAGAATGAGGTGGGAGACGAGGATAGAATGAGGTGGGAGACGAGGATAGAATGAGGTGGGAGACGAGGATAGAATGAGGTGGGAGACGAGGATAGAATGAGGTGGGAGACGAAGATAGAATGAGGTGGGAGACGAAGATAGAATGAGGTGGGAGACGAAGATAGAATGAGGTGGGAGACGAAGATAGAATGAGGTGGGAGACGAAGATAGAATGAGGTGGGAGACGAAGATAGAATGTGGTGGGAGACGAAGATAGAATGAGGTGGGAGACGAGGACGGAATTAGATGGGAAGACCTTAAAAGGATAAGTTGCTTATGTAATGAATCATGATGTAATGTTTTTAAGCATTTTGATTACTTTACCACATAGTGCTAAAGGGTTGTCAGTTGTGGCTAAAATCTATCATTGGAAATGACATGGAAGTGTGTCCATCCAGCCGTAACCTCCCTAACTGTAATCCATCCAACGTAATGATTTGATAACTTCCCGTCCAACCCTCACTTCATACACCCTGTCATCCATTTTTGATTAGTAGAGAAATCCTCCCCACTCCCAACCCAAACCACATTTAACCGCCCGAAAACATGTTGATCTGCTCTCGACTCCTTGTTCTCATTCACTTCAACCATAATCTTATTTTCCCATGCGATTATGTGTGTAATTTGGTTTTGCCTGCCATCATACACATGCGTATCTCTCCACCACTCAATCTATAGACAGGATCTCAGCTGCGACGCAACACACACAATCACAAAAACACGCAAACCGTCACACACACATGCCTTGGCTAAGAAGTTAGTGGCCATGACCCATAACTAAACCTTGATGCTATATTTACTGAATAAGGATTCAACAGGAAATTGAATCAGAGAACCAGTGTCCTCATCCCATTTAACAAGCTTTGGTCTCAGACCCTAAAATAGACCAAACGTTGAACCAATCTCTTCCACATCCTCTTACATGGTCCACAAATTGTTTCACTGTGGATGTGTCTGAAATGGCACCCTGTTGCCTATTCCCTATAGTGCACTGCTAGAGTGCTATTTCAGATGAAGCCTTTGTCTGGCTGAACAAGTCCAACTACTATTATTAATCAATCAATGTGTCACTCGAACCTCAGGGTCCATTCCTGCTGTGGTGTTGACTTGTCTCTGCAAGTCCGGGATTCAGTTCGCCACAGACCTGCTGAACTTGTCATGGAACCTGTAGCCTAACCTTAACGGTAACTGTTGTGATGCAATGTAAAGTATCGGCCCCCAGCCCACACAGTGCATTCTGAGCCATAAGCTTAATTGATCTTTAGTTCATAGGCTCTTTGCTCTACTAGGAGCTAAAATGAACAATGATCAATGCCATATGTAGACTATTTTCTCTATCTTCCTAGTATTTGATAGCCCTCTTTTGCAGAGGTGCTCAAAGATATGTTCCATGTTAACTCTGATGAAATGTGTCTCTTGACTCTCCGGCGTTCAGACCATTGTGCTATAACAGCCTACAATGTTGCTGATGTAGTGCTGCTGCCACTGTGCTGTTCATTTTGAAGAGCCGTGTCTTCTGCACGGGGCTCATGCCTTCTGGCCCTGCTGTTTCACTCTCACGCTCTGACACACACACACACACACACTTGTATTCCTCCTGTGAGAGAGCTGCTATTCTCTGGCACAGTTGGAGCTCCCAGGCAGACAGGCAGTAGTTCTTCACAGTTGGAGCTCCCAGGCAGACAGGCAGTAGTTCTTCACAGTTGGCTGTTAGTCACGGTTCAGCAGCACCACGTTGCAGCCCGCCACTCTCCTGGAAACGAACCTCCTATCACTTACTGTACACACATCCATGCACGCCACACACACATGAATATGCCTGCCACACAAGGACTAGTATTTTCTACTTGTGATCCAGCTGTTATTGAGGAGTCTTTTAAAACAACACAAGGACCTAAGCCCAGTCGTCCAGCTGTGACCACACAGAAACACTGGGGAGGGTCATTCTAGTTACAGTACCAGTTTAAGAAGTCTGTTAGTGTGCACAAGACACACTACTACCCAGAGTGCTGTGGGGCGTAGTGACTCGGCAGAGGCGGAAGAGAGAGGAGTAGGTTAGTGTGTCCACCCCATACATTATTCTCCATACAAATACCATGATGTAATGTTTTTAAGCATTTTATGACTTTATCACATAGTTCTAAAGGGTTGTTAGTTAGACATCTTCCAGGGTGGTTAAATGTGGTTATCTGTTCTCGGCTCCTTGTTCTCATTCCCGTCAACCATAATGTTCTTTTCCCATGAGATTATGTGTGTAATTGGTTTTGCCTGCCATCATACACATGCCCATCTCTCTACCTCTCAATCTATGGACAGGATGAGTCTCAGCTGACACACACACACACACACACACACACACACACACACACACACACACACACACACACACACACACACACACACACACACACACACACACACACACACACACACACACACACACACACACACACACACACACACACACACACACACACACACACACACACACACACACACATGCCTTGTTGTTTAAAAGGCAGTGGCCATGACCCATCACTACATCGTGACGCCGTGTTGAAGTATCCTGCAGGACATTGAAGCAGAGGACCAGTGTCCTCATCCCATTAACACGCATTGGTTTTTGTCAGGAAAATAAACCCATCTCTTCCACGCCCACTTACATGTTCCAGACATGGTTAGGCTTTGCATGCATCTGAAATAGCACCCTGTGGCTTTTCCCCCACAAGGAACTACAAGGGTGTCGTTTCGATAACAGTTTTTGTTTTTTGCCTGAGCATAGCCTACTACTATTATTAAAGAGAGAATTATTATTTGGACATATAAATTAATTATATGTATCCCCCCCCCATGTTGTTTAAAAAAATATATAGCTCTGTCTATGAATTTTGAGTGGTTACATTTCTCCAGGCCCATCCCTCAGCTATCTACCCAAACATTTGTTGTTGTTTCAATGAAGGATTCTAGGTTTAACTAATGTGTCACTCAACCTCAGGATCCACTCCTGCTGTGGTGTTGACTTGTCTCTGTAAGTCCTGGATTCACTTAGCCACAGACGTCAGCCTAACTTTAAGGGGACATTTCAAAATGGTTCAACTTCATATTCATCATCTCCTGCACCACCACAACATCGACATATGTGATAATGGTTTATTTCTATGTTTGGTAGTAAAAAGCAGAGAGGAAGATGCATGTTTCCAACTAATTGGTTGATGTCATTGGTAACCCCTCCTATTTTTTATTACAAAACATAGAAACGTGCCATTTTCATATATGTTGATGTTGGGGGTGGTTCCATTACTGAACTGATGTACGTTTCGGCCCCCAGCACACACAGTGCATTTTGAGTCATAGGCCTGATTGATCTGGAGTTCATCTGCTTCTTTGCTCTACTAGGAGCTAACAGGAATAAAGCCCACTTTGCAGGGGACTAGTATTACTAGAGATCAATGGTTATGTAATTATTACCCCAGATTGTCCATTATTCCAGAGGATTAGTTTTATTCCACGCGGGATTCGTTTTTTCCAAACTACCCCCTATAATTTTTTATTTTTTTCTCTCAATAAATGAACCATTATCATGGAGGCCTGGAGGTTTTTATTCTAGGCGTGAAGATATTTCAACATGTCTAGGTGATAACAGGCTACACTGATAACTCGAGCTTGGCTTCCAAGTTTAAACCATACCAGAACGTCATTTTTGACTTGTTATCATAATCATTATTTTAGCGATCCGCACTAGAATTCATGTCCCCCAGCCTGCACATGTGAGCTAAACAGCGCACTTGCACAGGCTATGGGTGAGACGGTGAACTGGTCATTTCTAAAAGTTTAGTTAAGTTAATGCTGCTTTGCGATCTATTAACAGCAAGGCAAATGCATTAAAAAGGCACACAGTTTTTTTTTTTACTGAATCATTTGCCAATGTTAAATTAAAGGACACAAAACAGGTAAACAAAGGCATTCACTTTGAAAGTGGATACGTGTGGCCTTCATAAATGTGACCGACCCCCTCGATTCGGTCTCATGTAGACAAAATCTGAAATTATTATATATATTTTTTTGACATTTGGATAAAGGTAGAGGTTCAGAGCTACGAAATGGTACATCATACACAGTAGTTGAGGAACAATGGGAAAAATAATTCTGCTTTGAAAGTTGATAAACTTGTGATCCCACTTTTGAGGAAATGGCCCTTAAATGTTTAGGTATACCTACTGGAGAGCTCTTCTTTGTCTACACCTATTCAGCATTGTTCACACCCTCTTAAGCCTTAGCCCCACCCATCTCTTTAAAGATTCGCATGCGAGGCCATGTGCTCAACAGGGTAAGGTAGTGTAGTAAACGACCAAAGATTTCAAGACTAAAAGTGGTGAAAGTAGTAGCCTACAATAAGGAAAACTCCATGTAAAAATACAATATCTAGTCCTGGGCCTATATCCTAATCGGACTTTGGTGCAGGTCATGTTATTCTTCACATTGGTAGCTGGTAAACACATTTGTCACATTCACAAGATACAGAAGGTGTAAACGGTATAGTGAAATGGGAGGAGAACAGAAAATGTGTTAATATAAAAAATATAAGAGAAATCTATTGGTCTTGCAAATTGAATTTCTAGGCAGACTACAGAGTTTAATTTCCTCACTTGTTACGCGCTCTGGTTTCCAGGCGAGCTCGCTCATTCCACCCACACTGCCACTCAGCCAGGCAGGTACAGAACTGACTGATTAGGCGCCGCCAAACGTCACATCGATCGCTAAAATGCTGGGCGAATGTAGATCCAGGATATTGGTTTTCATGAATGGGTTTTTCCAGACCCGGCCACGGTTGGAAGACCCATGGGGCGGCGGCGCACAATTGGCCCAGCGTAGTCCGAGTTAGGGGAGGGTTTGGCCGGCAGAAATGTTCTTGTCCCATTGCGCTCCAGCCGCATGCACGCTTACACGGTCGCCAGGTGTACGGTGTTAACTTCGTCACATTGGTGTGGCTGGCTTCCGGGGTTAAGCAGGCTTTATGTCAAGAAGCAGTGCGGCTTGGTTGGGTTGTGTTTCGGAGGACGCATGGCTCTCAACCTTCGCCTCCCCCGAGTCCACCAGGGAGTTGCAGCGATGGGGCAAGACTGTAACTACCAATTGGATGTCACGAAATTGGGGAGGAAAAGGAGTAATAAAAAATATTTCCCTTCACTGGAACTAAGGGGCCTAGCCCGAACCATGAAAACAGCCCCAGACCACCAAACTTTACAATTTACAGTGGCACTATGTATTGGGGCAGGTAGCATTCTTCTGGCATCCGTCAAACCCAGATTCGTCGGTCAGACTGCCAGATGGGGAAGCGTGATTCATCACTCCAGAGAACGCGTTTCCACTGCACCAGTGGCAGCTAGCTTTACACCACTCTGCATTGCGCATGGTGGTCTTAGGCTTGAGTGTGGCTGCTCAGCCATGGAAACCCATTTCATGAAGCTCCCGACGAACACTTATTGTGCTGATGTTGCTTCCGGAGGCAGTTTGGAACTCTGCAGTGACAGCAGCACTTGGCAGTCCCGTTCTCTGAGCTTGTGTGGCCTACCACTTTGCCGCTGAGCCAGTGTTGCTCCTTGACGTTTCCACTTCACAATAACAGCACTTACAGTTGACCAAGGCAGCTCTAGCAGGGCAGAAATTTGACAAACTGACTTGTTGAAAAGGTGGCATCCTATGATGGTCACTGAGCTCTTCAGTAAGGCCATTCTACTCCCAATGTTGGTCTATGTAGATTGCATGGCTGTGTGCTCGATTTTACACATCTTTCAGGCACGGGGTGTGGCTGAAAATCCGAATCCACTCATTTGAAGGGGTGTCCACATACTTATGTGTGTATGTAATGGAGAATTGATTGACACGAACAATCAAATGCAAACCATTCACAAATTAGGTTATGAGACTATGAATGTGCATAAATTGGTTGGAGAGAGCGCATTCTGGAGAGAGACATGCATTGTGCATCTTGGCCACACTCCTCTTCCTCTTGGACTGTGACATCCCCCAGCCTCTGCAATGGATTAGTCTCGGCCTCCGCAATGGATTAGTTCACTGAGATGTGTGTCTCTTGTTTCATATTTATTTTCTTAGATATTTGCTACTGATAGGCTGTTGGTCGGCCAAGATTTTCTTTGTCTATCGACCAAGCAATCGACCATTTGACTAATTGGGGTCAGCTCTAATTGTTCAAAAAATATTATTTGGTCAACAGTAATAGCCTATGCATTTAGTTGAATCCTGTTATAAAAGTATCTGCCTGTCCCTGTTTCACTGTTGTCTGCTGACTCTCACTCCCTCTCTCCACTGTGCACACGGAGGAGGGGAAAGATGCATTCTGAGAAGCACATGAACATTGCTCAAAATGCTATTGCTGGAAAGAGACCGTTTTCAAAGCCACTGCTGTTGTTCTATTACAGAGAGGAGTCACAGCTTTCTGTGAGTATATCATGTATGTCTCACCACCTTTTAATATTGAGTTCATGGCACCACTTTACAACTGGAGTAGGCTGTAGTGGGTTTGATGAAGAGATCCACCAATATAACATTTTTGGCCAATACCGATATCCAATGTTTTTCTTGCAAAATAAGGAAGATAAGCATTACACACGGCATCTCAGTGCAAGAGGCGTCACTACAGTCCCTGGTTCGAATCCAGGCTGTATCACATCCGACCATGATTGGTCGGATGCAGGAAATCACCAAGTCCCATTGGTGCGGCACGCAATTTGCCCAGCGTCGTCCGGGGTAGGCCGTCATTGTAAATAAGAATTTCGTCTTCACTGACTTGCCTAGTTAAATAAAGGTTACACACCACACTGTCCACACATTTACATATGTCCCTATTACCAGTAAAACATCATCAAAACCTGTTTCTTTCACTTACTTGCTGTGCTGTTTTGTTGTTCATTTGTTCAGTCGTTTCATTCTCAACCAGGAGTTCATCATACGTGTCAAGCAGTGAAGTTTCAGCTCTGTCTGTCCGTGGCGCCTCTTCCTCGGTACGCACTGTCACTGTGTCTGTTTCTATCTTGTCCAGCTGTATATGCAACTTTTCACGTAAGCCCTGTCTCTTGCCTGCATCGAAGTAGCGGTCCTTGCACCGAGCACCGAGCATGGTGGAGACACAGTAAAGAGCTTCAGAGAGAATGCCACCGAATCGCATGTTCACAGCCTCAAAGTACTTTTCTAAGTTTTAACCACACCGTCTGAGTCAGCGTTTCAATGCCATGACGGAGGGTATCACGTCTGCTGCAGACGCAGTTCATTCATTTATTTCTCTAGTTAGTTGTTCGAATGGAGTTAGGAGTGTGTTCATGTTTCAAACATGTTCTCAAATGCCATTGAAATGGCAGCAGCGGTATGAGAACCAGCACATTCTTGAGAATGCAATACGGCCTTTTCTCAGTATGAAATCCTCGTCGACCCACTGTGCTGTCAGACCCGGCATGCTCATGAGGCTGACATCGCTGGTCCAAATGTCAGTCGTGAAGCTGATGGCAGTGACGCCCATAGCAAGTAGCTCATGGATGTGTTTCAACAGTACTGTGTAACTCCGGTAGGGCAACGTCAACAAATAGCGCATACAGTACTCGGTAGTGCGTACCATGCTCGACAAGTTGGCGAAAGCCAACATCATCCACGACAGAGAACGGTTGATTGTCAAGGGCAATGAATTCCATTATCTTGGCGTTAATGGATTTCGGCTTTGAGTTGTGTCGCTGAAATGTTCTTACTCTTTCAAATGACTGCTGGACTTGAACTTGTTTAGTTGTTGGAAGTGTGAGCTTTAGTATTTGTCTGCTTTTGTTCTGTGTAGCGCTGTATTTTTCATAATTTCATGGAGTCTGTGAAGAAAGAAACCACATAGATAAAGTGGTTAGCAAGTTAAGTTCAAAAAAATTGATTTATAATAATTGATTGGATTTATCCAGCACTTTTCTACCAACTGAGGTACTCAAAACGCTTTACATAGTAAGGGGGGAACTCATCCACCACCCACCAGGTGATGCACAGCCATCATTTTTGTGCCAGAATGCTACTGCACATCCACTATCGGGTTGAGAGGTGAGGAGTGATATATGCCAATTAAGAATGATAAGGTAGCCATGATGGGTCTAGGTTGGGAATTTAGCCATCACACCGGGGTTAACACCCCTACTCTTACGATAAGTGTCATGGGATTTTGATTGACCACAAAATCAGGACACCCGTTTAACGTCCCATTCGAAAGAAGCACCGCATAAAATTTAGGAGCACCAGAAAGACACCATTTTTTCAAGGAAAAACTGTGTGTCACTCTAGTGAAAGGAGGATAAACTGCACTGATTCCAGCAAAATATTTTGCCTGGACACTGAAGATTGAGCTGCCTCATGCTAGCCAGCTGGAAAACTACCGCAGAAGACACATTTTCAGTGTATTGATATTTAGCTATGTTATAATCGATTGCAGGGCTGTAGCCACTGAATTCTGGTAGTTGTCACTTGAAAGGAAAAACATCAATCACAAAATTTGCTGCTGACGCAGCGCTGCCTCTCACCCCAAGCATTGCCTCTGTGAACTGTCCATGCTAATTGGGATCCTTGGGATGTCCCTAACCCCCCATTTGAAGTTTACATTTTGAAAATGGTTACGGTATAGGTCAAGATTCGGATTTGGTAAGGGTTATGGCTAGGGTAGGGATTAAGCATAGGGAAGTCCCAAGGATCCCAGATAGCACCAAGTATTCTTACATAGGGCTGTAGTGGTCATGACATCTTGTCAGCCGGATATGTTCATGTAAAAGTCAGCCGTTCTCACAATAATTGACCGTTAATGTATGCATATGGGTGTTTTGAATTAATCGTCATCTTAGAAAGCGCTGTCCATTTCACTGTGCTAGGCTCAAAATAACATCTACAATGACCATGTCTTACACTCAGTTTCAACTAGGATTTGAATATTTTCCCTGTATTTTACAATGTTCCATCCCGAGAATAAATCACTTTTCTCCTTGGTAACCCGGTATTCCCTGCCAAAACCAGAAATGTAATTCAAAAGCATTATAAAGCATATAAATAGGCCTATGTCTGGATTTGATTAGAGCAGTGGTTCTTAACCTTGTTGGAGGTACTGAACCCCACCAGTTTCATATGCGCATTCACCGAACCCTTCTTAATTGGAAAAATTAAATTATTTTTTCAAATTCAAAACATAGGTATATATTTGGCTGGTGCACAAAATGAACCGTGCATCAACATCACATTTGTTCAAAGAACAAAATCATCAAAACATGATTTTCACACAAAAACATAATAATGACTATTTACTGCAAATCTGTGTGACTTCTGCTGTTGCCTTTCAGAGACCAGTTCAGAAATGCGCGGCTTCACCTTGGCAAGTTCCACTCATGTCATTTTCGCAACAAAGTCTGTTCCTTTTCTTCGTTTTTATGTCCAGCATCCTCGAAGAGGATTGCTCGCAAAGATATGTTGTAACAAACGGTATGAAAATCTCCAGAGCTTTCTTAGCAATAACAGGGTACGCTACCATTTGTTGACACCAAAACGTTGAAAGCGTTGTTGTTCTGAAGAGTTGCTGTTGAACCTGGCTCTGCTGAATTTCAATGATTTCATCAAGGTATTCATCATTGACATCTGTTGTCTCAACACTAAACGTGAACGGCTGTCTCACCCATGCTGGATATGACTCTCTTGTAGGGAAGTATCCGTCGAGAGACTTTGCAAGCTCATCTAAGTGCGTGGCAATTGCTTGCTTCAGTTCCGCAGGTACAGAAATGTCTCTGATTCCAGATACATCTTCGATCTTACTTACACAGTCATCCAGCAGGGGAAAGTTTGCGAAGTTATTGTTCTCTGTTCGTCGTTTCCATAACGGTAGCTTTTTTTGAAAAGCCTTTAGGTTTTCCTCCGCTTCGATGATGTTGACTCCACCGCCCTTCATCTTTGGATTGAGATTATTGAGAGCTGCGAAGATATTGGCCATGTACACTAAAATGAGAATGAACTCAGAACTGTTGAAGCAATCTGCATGACAATGCAGGGCTAATTCCACACGCACGGCAAAAACACGATTCAGCACCTGTCCCCGGGATAACCACCTAACGTTAGAATGGTACAGAAGTACCTCGAATTCAGAGCCCATTTCTTTACACAGCTCACTGAAGATGCGATGCCTCAGAGCACTAGTTCGCACATAGTTCACGCATTCCACAATTTTTAATACTTCTGCCAGTTTGAGGCAAGGTTTTTGTTGCCAACGCATGCCTGTGCAGAATACAATGTGTAACAGTGCATCGGCTTTCACTAGCGCACCAAAACCAGACTTTCTTCCCAGCATGACTGGAGTTCCGTCTGAACAAACTGCAGAAACCATATCCCACAAAATATTGTTGTCTTTGAAGAAGTCATCCACAAGTTTCTTCACATCGGCTGCCTTGGTTGTTGTTGTAAGAGGCTTACAAAATAAAAAAAATCTTCCTTTATCACGTCGTCTTTCACATAGCGCACGAATACAGCAAGCTGGCTTAGATTGGAAACGTCTGTGGTCTCGTCGAGTTGAAGGCTGAATTTTTCCGGGCTTGAAATCAGATCTGCAACTACTTGAGCCAAGATGTCTTTTCTCATGTCCTCTATTTTGTCGCTGATGGAGGAATTTGGAATAACTTAACTTCAGCCTCTTTTCCCAGCATGATATTCACCATCTTCAACACAGCTGGTTTTATAACGTTCCGTTATACATGTGAATCCATATTGTACATATTCGTCCGACCACTTTCTTTTTTTGCTCGACATAGTAAGTATGAAGGGATTAAAATATTAAGAAAGAAATCACAAGACGTACCATCACGACAGTCACAAGTCGACTACTGAGCGCACCAAATTCCCTGCAGCACAGATAGGCCAAGCGATGTAGCGTGATCACCTGCAGCCAATGATGGCCAAGCGGAGCATGTCATCACGAATCATATGAATCGGATGTGTGTCTTGACCTCCACCGAACCCCTGAGACTGACTCACCGAACCCCTGGGGTTCGATCGAACCCAGGTTAAGAACCACTGGATTAGAGCTTTGATCTAAAATGCAAGCCTGATGCTACCTGAGCCTGATGAGCCCAACATTAAATACATTTTATTAGCCCTACATTAGACACATTTTGTTAGCCCTACATTAGACACATTTTGTTAGCCCTACATTAGACACATGTTATTAGCCCTACGTTAGACACATTTTATTAGCCCTACATTAGACACATTTTATTAGCCCTACGTTAGACACATTTTATTAGCCCTACGTTAGACACATGTTATTAGCCCTACGTTAGACACATTTTGTTAGCCCTACATTAGACACATTTTATTAGCCCTACGTTAGACACATTTTGTTAGCCCTACATTAGACACATTTTATTAGCCCTACGTTAGACACATTTTGTTAGCCCTACATTAGACACATTTTATTAGCCCTACGTTAGACACATTTTATTAGCCCTACATTAGACACATTTTATTAGCCCTACGTTAGACACATTTTATTAGCCCTACATTAGACACATTTTATTAGCCCTACATTAGACACATTTTATTAGCCCTACATTAGACACATTTTATTAGCCCTACGTTAGACACATTTTATTAGCCCTACATTAGACACATTTTATTAGCCCTACATTAGACACATTTTATTAGCCCTACAAGTTGGATACTACCAAAGCCAGAGTGCATAAGAGGAGATTACTGTGACTCAACGGTCACGTTGAATTTAACTACGGCCATGACTGCCGGTGTGCCGGTAATACGGTCACCGCAACAGACCTACTCTCACACAGCTAGTTAGTTGGCTAGATGGGGGCGGCGTAACATGAATTTGAGTCCCCGGCGAGTGACAACACCATACATCAAAACCTCAAAACCTATCTGCAAAACGCTACTTTGTAACCTGCTATGTTTTTTGTGTCTTTCTAAATGACAGAGCTTGAGGAATACTCTTCACAAAGAGCAAATATAACACACCAGATTTCCAGGGCTTCACTAAAGGGATTTAACGTTACCACAGAGTTGAACGTTCTTAGCACAGCACGTCACGTTACAATTCACGTAACGGTATATGGCCAGTGTGCATTTTGGCACTTTATTGAGCTGGCAAGCTTCTATTTACGCAGCGCTCACCTTAGAAGCAGTAACAGTAAGTTCACAGTAGTTGACACTCCTCTCCGACTGGTGATGTTGTATTGGGTGATAGTGTCCAGTCTTGCTGTAGCGCGACAAGGAAAGATAGGCTTTTTGCCATGTGAAGGGGACCCTCTTCAGGACTAATAGTGAATGTTTTTTTGTGTTAATTTTATCTGCATCTTATATAGGTCCTTTTTAGTGGATTAAATGGCAATACAAAAACATCCGCAAAAGGCTAATATCGGCCGACAATATTGGTCAACCGATAAATCGGTCGTGCTCTAATATGTAGATATCTGTGTTAGAAAGAATACTATATTTCCCTTGACAGAGTGATCCTGAAAGTAAACAATGGCTCAACTTACCCCACTCTCCCCGAGGCTAATATGCACAAAGATGCTGGAAATTCTCTGAAGAGCCAAAAATACATCTGAGAATTCTGGATCCTATTTTGACAGGTTGCACATCAAAATATACCATACGTTTCCTGGATATTTTAGATGAAATAATTGATATTTTTAATCATAGGCTACCATCGCAGTTGTCTTACTTGGCATTGGGGAAAAAATTCTAGAGCCTTGCCTTTAATGTAAAGTAACTGTCCATTAAATCATTTTTGAATTGTTGTATTTGTTGTTGTCGAGCAAAATCATTACATTTATCGCATTATGACTTTTTGTCCATATTGCCCAGCACTACACACACACACACACACACACACACACACACACACACACACACACACACACACACACACACACACACACACACACACACACACACACACACACACACACACACACACACACACACACACACACACACACACACACACACACTTCTATTCTCCCCTGTGAGAGATCTCTGCTATCCTCTGGCACAGTGTGGGCTCCCAGACACGAAGACAGGCAGTAGGTCTTCTCAGTTGGCTGGTAGTAACGGTTCAGCAGCACTGTGTTGCAGCCAGCCACTCTGTTGGAAACTAACCTCGTCCTCTCTCTTCCTCCCCTGCCACGTGCGTCACTGCGCCCTACAGCACACTGGGTAGTGGTGTGTGTGCCCTCTGTTCAGTATAGGCCTACTCTACCAGGGGAATCAACCCTGAGCCACCCTGGTAAAGCATAGTGTGGTAATCTCCAGGATTCACACATAAACTCAGCAGAAAAAGTCACATCCCCTTTTCAGGTCCCTGTCAATTCAAAAATGTTTCGTAAAAATCCAAATAACTTCACAGATCTTCATTGTGAAAGGGTTTGAACACTGTTTCCCATGCTTGTTTAATGAACCATAAATAATTAATGAACATGTACCTGTGGGACGGTCGTTAAGACACTAACAGTTTACAGATGGTAGGCAATTAAAGGTCAGTTATGAAAACTTAGGACACTAAAGAGGCCTTTTTACTGACTCTGGAAAAATGCCCAGGGTCCCTGCTCATCTTCGTGAACTTGCCTTAGGCATGCTGCAAGGAGGCATGAGGACTGCAGATGTGGCCAGGCAATAAATTGCAATGTCCGTACTGTGAGACGCCTAAGACAGCGCTACAGGGAGACAGAACTTACAGCGTATCGTCCACGCAGTGGCAGACCACGTGTAACAACACCTGCACAGGATCGGTACATCCGAACATCACACCTGCGGGACAGGTACAGGATGGCAACAATAACTGCCTGAGTTACACCAGGAACGCACAATCCCTCCATCAGTGCTCAGACTGTCCACAATAGGCTGAGAGAGGCTGGACTAAGGGCTTGTGTAGGCCTGTTGTCACCAGACATCACCGGCAACAACGTCGACTATGGGCACAAACCCACCGTCGCTGGACCAGACAGGACTAGCAAAAAGTGCTCTTCACTGATGAGTCACGGATTTGTTTCACCGGGAGTGATGGTCGGATTCGCGTTTATCGTCGAAGGAATGAACGTTACACCAAGGCCTGTATTCTGGAGCGGGATCGATTTGGAGGTGGAGGATCCGTCATGGTTTGGGGAGGTGTGTCACAGCATCATCGGACTGAGCTTGTTGTCATTGCAGGAAATCTCAACGCTGTGTGTTACAGGGAAGACCTCCCTCGTGGTACCCTTCCTGCAGGCTCATCCTGACATGACCCTCCAGCATGACAATGCCACCAGCCATACTGCCCGTTCTGTGCGTGATTTCCTGCAAGACAGGAATGTCAGTGTTCTGCCGTGGCCAGCGAAGAGCCCGGATCATAATCCAAAAGAGCACGTCTGGGACCTGTTGGATCGGAGGGTGAGGGCCAGGGCCATTCCCCCCCAGAAATGTCCGGGAACTTGCAGGTGCCTTGGTGGAAGAGTGGGGTAACATCTCACAGCAAGAACTGGCAAATCTGGTTCTGTCCATGAGGAGGAGATGCACTGCAGTACTTAATGCAGCTGGTGGCCACCAGATGCTGACTGTTACTTTTGATTTTGACCCCCCCCCCCCCCCCTTTGTTCAGGGACACATTATTCCATTTCTGTTAGTCACATGTCTGTGGAACTTGTTCAGTTTATGTCTCAGTTGTCGAATCTTAGGTTCATACAAATATTAACACATGTTAAGTTTGCTGAAAATAAACGCAGTTGACAGTGAGAGGATGTTTCTTTTTTTGCCAAGTTTATTATGCATTTTCTGTACACACACAAGGACTATTATTTTCTACTTGTGATCCAGCTGTTATTGAGGAGTCTTTTAAAACAACACAAGGACCTGAGCTCCGTAGTCCAGCTGTGACCACACAGAAACACTGGGGAGGGTCATTCTAGTTACAGTACCAGTTTAAGAGGTATTGCTCACACACACTATTACCCAGAGTGCTATGGGGCGCAGCGAGTTTAGTGTGTCCACCCCATACAGTATTCTCAATACAAATACCATTTCATTCAAGAGGTCTTACAGGAGTACACACACACACACACGGCACTCCCTCAGAGGGCAGACCGGGGTACAATGAGGCCATTCACAGCGTTCCAGCTAAAGAACCAAGGCTAACGCGGCCCTGTGCTCACTGCTCACCCGCCCTCCTACCCTTAATCCCACTTCCCTTGGCTTCTCCAGCTTCAGACAGTTGTGTGTGTATCGTCTCTTATTCTGCTGCTGTGTGTATCGACACGCCACCACTGGCCCTGAGTTCTAAGGAAGTGTGTGTGTGTGTGTGTGTGTGTCTGAGAGAAGTTCTGAATTTAGTAGACCTCAATAGGCACCAAAGACAGACTTGTAGTTGGTGCAGTGTTGTACAGGACACATGGTGTGTGTGTGTGTGTGTGTGTGTGTGTGTGTGTGTGTGTGTGTGTGTGTGTGTGTGTGTGTGTGTGTGTGTGTGTGTGTGTGTGTGTGTGTGTGTGTGTGTGTGTGTGTGTGTGTGTGTGTGTGTGTGTGTGTGTGTGTGTGTGAGAGAGAGTCAGATTAAGAGGGTGTGACTGTTGTACAAGTTGAAAATAATATATGGCAGCTAGAAATCCCAACTGGATGGTCTTCAGAGGATAGATGGGAGAGGTTGAGGTCAAATATACTGTCTGTGAAATGTACGTAGTATGTATGAGCTGAAAGCGGAAGCCTAAGTGTTGTTGATCATTAGTTTACTCCAGTTAGAGGAGGGGTGGTAGGGTTAGGGGAAAGTAAAGCTAACCAGTACTGAGAAGCTGGGTGGTGGTGGTGATGTATTGCCTCACTTGCAGTGAACTCTCCTCCACCCAGCAACACAAGCTGCATTAACTCTGAATCCCACATCGCTTGCCTCCTTGTTCACTCACTCACTCACTCACTCACTCACTCACTCACTCACTCACTCACTCACTCACTCACTCACTCACTCACTCACTCACTCACTCACTCACTCACTCACACTGTCTAGCTAACACATGCTGAATTTAGTCTGATTCTCCTCTCCCACAACTTCTCACACTCCCTTTAACAACTATTCTACCCCCCCCCCCCCCCTCATTCTGTCTCATTGCCTTTGTCCCCGGGCCCCTTGCCAGAGTAAATCCTCCCCTCTCCCTCTGTCTCTCTGCTGTCAGGCCAGGGTGTAGGGTTACTGCTCTGAAGCCTCCATGTCCCACTGCCCTGCCCTGTCCTCCCTCTAGTCTCTCTCTGCTGTCAGGCCAGGGTGTAGGGTTACTGCTCTGAAGCCTCCATGTCCCACTGCCCTGCCCTGTCCTCCCTCTCGTCTCTCTCTGCTGTCAGGCCAGGGTGTAGGGTTACTGCTCTGAAGCCTCCATGTCCCACTGCCCTGCCCTGTCCTCCCTCTCGTCTCTCTCTGCTGTCAGGCCAGGGTGTATGGTTACTGCTCTGAAGCCTCCATGTCCCACTGCCCTGCCCTGTCCTCCCTCTCAGATATATTGACTGCTTCAGTACAGCGGGAGAGGACATGAGGCTTATGGTAAAGTTCAAAAGTTGTTCTTCATCCCTTGTTCTGTCACTGTCTTTCTGTAGTCCTCCTTTTATCTCCTTGTCGTCCCAACCATCCTTTTCTTTGACTGCCCTCTGTAACAGGGGTTTTCCCGAGCCATGTTTATCAGTATCACCTCACCAGCTCTCTTTCTCCGTCTACCGAGCACCTCTCTTTCTCTGCTCTCTCTCTCTCTCTCTTGCTGTTTACAAGACCCAGCAGTCTCTTTCCTCTGATCCAATATCTATCTATCTACCCCCCCCCCAAACACACTCACACTGTCTAGCTAACACATTCTGAATTTAGTCCTCTCCCACACCTCTCTCTCTCCCACCTCTCTCTCCCCCACTCGCACTGTCTAGCTAAAACATTCTGAATTTAGTCCTCTCCCACACCCCTCTCTCCCACACTCACACTGTCTAGCTAAAACATTCTGAATTTAGTCCTCTCCCACCTCTCTCTCCCACACTCACACTGTCTAGCTAACACATGCTGAATTTAGTCCTCTCCCACACCTCTCTCTCTCCCACACTCACACCTGGGTGTCTGGGTAGACTGTAAACTCTCCTTCCAGACTCACATTAAGCATCCCCAATCCAAAATTAAATCTAGAATCGGCTTCCTATTTCGCAACAAAGCATACTTCACTCATGCTGCCAAACATACCCTCGTAAAACTGACCATCCGAACGATCCTCGACTTCGGTGATGTCATCTATAAAATAGCCTCCAACACTCTACTCAACAAACTGGATGCAGTCTATCACAGTGCCATCCGTTTTGTCACCAAAGCCCCATACACTACCCACCATTGCGACCTGTACGCTCTTTTGGTTGGCCCTCGCTTCAGACTCGTCACCAAACCCACTGGCTACAGGTTATCTACAAGTCTCTGCTAGGTAAAGCCCCGCCTTATCTCAGCTCACTGGTCACCATAGCAGCACCCACTCGTAGCACGCACTCCAGCAGGTATATCTCATTGGTCACCCCCAAAGCCAATTCCTCCTTTGGTCGTCTTTCCTTCCAGTTCTCTGACTGGAACGAATTGAAAAAATCTCTGTTGTTGTATGTATCGAATTGCTACGCTTTATCTTGGCCAGGTCGCAGTTGCAAATGAGAACTTGTTTTCAACTAGCCTACCTGGTGAAATAAAAACATTGTCTAGCTAACACATTCTGAAATTAGTCCTCTCCCACTCCCTTGCACATGGTGAATTAAGTTTAGCAACCATTCTACCCCCCCCCCTCTCATTCTGCCTCATTGCCTTTGTCCCCGGGCTCCTTGCCAGAGTAAATCCTCTCTCTCTCTCTCCCTCCCTCCCGTCTCTCTCTGCTGTCAGGCCAGGGTGTAGGGTTACTGCTCTGAAGCCTCCATGTCCCACTGCCCTGCCCTGTCCTCCCTCTCAGATATACTGACGGTACAGCGGGAGAGGTACAGCGGGAGAGGACATGAGGCTTATCGTAAAGTTCAAAAGTTGCTCTTCATATCCCTCGTTCTGTCACTGTCTGTCTTTCTATCGTCCTCCTTTTGTCTCGTCATCCCATCCGTCCTTTTCTTCGACTGCCCTCTGTAACAGGGGTTTGCCATCTCTCTCTCTCTCTTTCTCTCAAGACATAGCACTCACACGCTTTTCTCAGTCTCTTTCTTCTGGCCCAATCTCTGTCTATCTCTGTCTGTTAAGAGAGAAGGAGAGGTTCTCCCAACGAGGCCTTCTATGTGACAGGCCAGGAGAACCTCTCCTTCTCTTCCCAACCTTTAGTCACCTGTCTTCATCTCCTCTCAGCCTAGATGAGTAAAGGACTGAGGAGGATAGTAAACGACACACGGTGACTCAGGAGACCGCTACCTGTAGAATATCAAAGTAAAACGCGTTAGAAGTGGACCATATTGAAGGACCTTATCACCTCCAGAAGTCTGTATTGTACTTTCTCCTTTGACGGTACATCCTACTACAGTAGAGGTCGACCGATTTAATCTGAATGGCCGATTTAATTAGGGACGATTTTCAAGTTTTCATAACAGTCGGAAATCGGTATTTTTGGGTACCGATCCAAAAAATTAAACAAAACTTTAAAAAAATTATACCTTTATTTAACTAGGCAAGTCAGTTAAGAACACATTCTTATTTTCAATGACGGCCTAGGAACGGTGGGTTAACTGCCTTGTTCAGGGGCAGAATGACAGATTTTCACCGTGTCAGCTCGGGGGATCCAATCTTGCAACCTGACAGTTAACTAGTCCAACGCAATAACGACCTGCCTCTCTCTCGTTGCACTCCACAAGGAGACTGCCTGTTACGCGAATGCAGTAAACCAACGTAAGTTGCTAGCTAGCATTAAACTTATCTTATAAAAAACAATCAATCATAATCACTACATTTACATTTACATTTAAGTCATTTAGCAGACGCTCTTATCCAGAGCGACTTACAAATTGGTGCATTCACCTTATGACATCCAGTGGAACAGTCACTTTACAATAGTGCATCTAAATCTTAAAGGGGGGGGGGGAATACTTATCCTATCCTAGGTATTCCTTAAAGAGGTGGTGTTTCAGGTGTCTCCGGAAGGTGGTGATTGACTCCGCTGTCCTGGCGTCGTGAGGGAGTTTGTTCCACCATTGGGGGACCAGAGCAGCGAACAGTTTTGACTGGGCTGAGCGGGAGCTGTACTTCCTCAGTGGTAGGGAGGTGAGCAGGCCAGAGGTGGATGAACGCAGTGCCCTTGTTTGGGTGTAGGGCCTGATCAGAGCCTGGAGGTACTGAGGTGCCGTTCCCCTCACAGCTCCGTAGGCAAGCACCATGGTCTTGTAGCGGATGCGAGCTTCAACTGGAAGCCAGTGGAGAGAACGGAGGAGCGGGGTGACGTGAGAGAACTTGGGAAGGTTGAACACCAGACGGGCTGCGGCGTTCTGGATGAGTTGAAGGGGTTTAATGGCACAGGCAGGGAGCCCAGCCAACAGCGAGTTGCAGTAATCCAGACGGGAGATGACAAGTGCCTGGATTAGGACCTGCGCCGCTTCCTGTGTGAGGCAGGGTCGTACTCTGCGGATGTTGTAGAGCATGAACCTACAGGAACGGGCCACCGCCTTGATGTTGGTTGAGAACGACAGGGTGTTGTCCAGGATCACACCAAGGTTCTTAGCGCTCTGGGAGGAGGACACAATGGAGTTGTCAACCGTGATGGCGAGATCATGGAACGGGCAGTCCTTCCCCGGGAGGAAGAGCAGCTCCGTCTTGCCGAGGTTCAGCTTGAGGTGGTGATCCGGCATCCACACTGATATGTCTGCCAGACATGCAGAGATGCGATTCGCCACCTGGTCATCAGAAGGGGGAAAGGAGAAGATTAGTTGTGTGTCGTCTGCATAGCAATGATAGGAGAGACCATGTGAGGTTATGACAGAGCCAAGTGACTTGGTGTATAGCGAGAATAGGAGAGGGCCTAGAACAGAGCCCTGGGGGACACCAGTGGTGAGAGCGCGTGGTGAGGAGACAGCGCCTCCGTGATACAGAGGAGAGCAGTCTCAGTTGAATGACTAGTCTTGAAACCTGACTGATTTGGATCAAGAAGGTCATTCAGAGAGAGATAGCGGGAGAGCTGGCCAAGGACGGCACGTTCAAGAGTTTTGGAGAGAAAAGAAAGAAGGGATACTGGTCTGTAATTGTTGACATCGGAGGGATCGAGTGTAGGTTTTTTCAGAAGGGGTGCAACTCTCGCTCTCTTGAAGACGGAAGGGACGTAGCCAGCGAGTTGATGAGTTGATGAGCGAGGTGAGGTAAGGGAGAAGGTCTCCGGAAATGGTCTGGAGAAGAGGGGAGGGGATAGGGTCAAGCGGGCAGGTTGTTGGGCGGCCGGCCGTCACAAGACGCGAGATTTCATCTGGAGAGAGAGGGGAGAAAGAGGTCAGAGCACAGGGTAGGGCAGTGTGAGCAGAACCAGCGGTGTCGTTTGACTTAGCAAACGAGGATCGGATGTCATCGACCTTCTTTTCAAAATGGTTGACGAAGTCGTCTGCAGAGGGGGGGAGGGGGAGGAGGATTCAGGAGGGAGGAGAAGGTGGCAAAGAGCTTCCTAGGGTTAGAGGCAGATGCTTGGAATTTAGCGTGGTAGAAAGTGGCTTTAGCAGCAGAGACAGAGGAGGAAAATGTAGAGAGGAGGGAGTGAAAGGATGCCAGGTCCGCAGGGAGGCGAGTTTTCCTCCATTTCCGCTCGGCTGCCCGGAGCCCTGTTCTGTGAGCTCGCAATGAGTCATCGAGCCACGGAGCGGGAGGGGAGGACTGAGCCGGCCTGGAGGATAGGGGACATAGAGAGTCAAAGGATGCAGAGAGGGAGGAGAGGAGGGTTGAGGAGGCAGAATCAGGAGATAGGTTGGAGAAGGTTTGAGCGGAGGGAAGAGATGATAGGATGGAAGAGGAGAGAGTAGCGGGGGAGAAAGAGCGAAGGTTGGGACGGCGCGATACCATCCGAGTAGGGGCAGTGTGGGAGGTGTTGGATGAGAGCGAGAGGGAAAAGGATACAAGGTAGTGGTCGGAGACTTGGAGGGGAGTTGCAATGAGGTTAGTGGAAGAACAGCATCTAGTAAAGATGAGGTCGAGCGTATTGCCTGCCTTGTGAGTAGGGGGAAGGTGAGAGGGTGAGGTCAAAAGAGGAGAGGAGTGGAAAGAAGGAGGCAGAGAGGAATGAGTCAAAGGTAGACGTGGGGAGGTTAAAGTCGCCCAGAACTGTGAGAGGTGAGCCGTCCTCAGGAAAGGAGCTTATCAAGGCATCAAGCTCATTGATGAACTCTCCGAGGGAACCTGGAGGGCGATAAATGATAAGGATGTTAAGCTTGAAAGGGCTGGTAACTGTGACAGCATGGAATTCAAAGGAGGCGATAGACAGATGGGTAAGGGGAGAAAGAGAGAATGACCACTTGGGAGAGATGAGGATCCCGGTGCCACCACCCCGCTGACCAGAAGCTCTCGGGGTGTGCGAGAACACGTGGGCGGACGAAGAGAGAGCAGTAGGAGTAGCAGTGTTGTCTGTGGTGATCCATGTTTCCGTTAGTGCCAAGAAGTCGAGGGACTGGAGGGAGGCATAGGCTGAGATGAACTCCTTCTGTAGCTCAGTTGGTAGAGCATGGCGCTTGTAACGCCAGGGTAGTGGGTTCGATCCCCTGGACCACCCATACGTAGAATGTATGCACACATGACTGTAAGTCGCTTTGGATAAAAGCGTCTGCTAAATGGCATATATTTATTATTATTAACTCTGCCTTGTTGACCGCAGTTCGGCAATTCCAGAGGCTACCGGAGACCTGGAACTCCACGTGGGTCGTGCGCACTGGGACCACCAGATTAGGGTGGCCGCGGCCACGCGGTGTGGAGCGTTTGTATGGTCTGTGCAGAGAGGAGAGAACAGGGATAAACAGACACATAGTTAACAGGCTACAGAAGAGGCTACGCTAATGCAAAGGAGATTGGAATGACAAGTGGACTACACGTCTCAAATGTTCAGAAAGTTAAGCTACGTGGCAAGAATCTTATTGACTAAAATGATTAAAATGATACAGTACTGCTGAAGTAGGCTAGCTGGCAGTGGGTGCGTTGTTGACACTACACTAATCAAGTCGTTCCGTTGAGTGTAATAGTTTCTACAGTGCTGCTATTCGGGGGCTAGCTGGCTAGCTAGTAGTGTTGTTTACGTTACGTTGCGTTAAAAGAACGACAATAGCTGGCTAGCTAACCTGGAAAATCGCTCTAGACTACACAATTATCTTTAATACAAAGACGGCTATGTAGCTAGCTATGTAGCTAGCTACGATTAAACAAATCAAACCGTTGTACTGTAATGAAATGAAATGAAAATGTGATACTACCTGACCAGAAGCTCTCGGGGTGTGCGAGAACACGTGGGCGGACGAAGAGAGAGCAGTAGGAGTAGCAGTGTTGTCTGTGGTGATCCATGTTTCCGTTAGTGCCAAGAAGTCGAGGGACTGGAGGGAGGCATAGGCTGAGATGAACTCCTTCTGTAGCTCAGTTGGTAGAGCATGGCGCTTGTAACGCCAGGGTAGTGGGTTCGATCCCCTGGACCACCCATACGTAGAATGTATGCACACATGACTGTAAGTCGCTTTGGATAAAAGCGTCTGCTAAATGGCATATATTTATTATTATTAACTCTGCCTTGTTGACCGCAGTTCGGCAATTCCAGAGGCTACCGGAGACCTGGAACTCCACGTGGGTCGTGCGCACTGGGACCACCAGATTAGGGTGGCCGCGGCCACGCGGTGTGGAGCGTTTGTATGGTCTGTGCAGAGAGGAGAGAACAGGGATAAACAGACACATAGTTAACAGGCTACAGAAGAGGCTACGCTAATGCAAAGGAGATTGGAATGACAAGTGGACTACACGTCTCAAATGTTCAGAAAGTTAAGCTACGTGGCAAGAATCTTATTGACTAAAATGATTAAAATGATACAGTACTGCTGAAGTAGGCTAGCTGGCAGTGGGTGCGTTGTTGACACTACACTAATCAAGTCGTTCCGTTGAGTGTAATAGTTTCTACAGTGCTGCTATTCGGGGGCTAGCTGGCTAGCTAGTAGTGTTGTTTACGTTACGTTGCGTTAAAAGAACGACAATAGCTGGCTAGCTAACCTGGAAAATCGCTCTAGACTACACAATTATCTTTAATACAAAGACGGCTATGTAGCTAGCTATGTAGCTAGCTACGATTAAACAAATCAAACCGTTGTACTGTAATGAAATGAAATGAAAATGTGATACTACCTGTGAATGCGACCGGGTTGTTGAGTTCTATTCAGAAGACGTTGGCTAGCGTTGGCTAGCTGTTGGCTAGCTAGCCGAGTCTCCTACGTTAAGGACGACAAATAGCTGGCTAGCTAACCTCGGTAAATTAAGATAATCACTCTAAGACTACACACTCTAAACCTAAACAACACAATTATCTTGGAACGAAGATACGAAGACAGCAAAGACAGCTATGTAGCTAGCTAACACTACACTAATCAAGTCGTTCAGTTGAGTGTAATAGTTTTCCCAGTGCAGCTAATCAGTGGACGTTAGCTAGCTGGCTAGTGAAGACTACGTTAGGACGGCGAAATACGATAATTACGCAATTATCTTTGATACAAAGACGGCTATGTAGCTAGCTGAGAAGAAATTGCTAAGATTAGACAAATCAAACCGTTGTGCTATAATGAAATATAATGAAATGTAAAAAGTTATACTACCTGCGGGAGCGAAGCGCCGGGAGCGAAGCGCCGATGCGACCACTAGTTAACTACACATGGTTGATTATATTACTAGATATTATCTAGCGTGTCCTGCATTGCATATAATCTGACTGAGCATACAAGTATCTAAGTATCAGACTGAGCGGTGGTAGGCAGAAGCAGGCGCGTAAACATTCATTCAAACAGGACTTTCGTGCGTTTTGCCAGCAGCTCTTCGTTGTGCCTCAAGCATTGCACTGTTTATGACTTCAAGCCTATCATCTCCCGAGATGAGGCTGGTGTAACCGAAGTGAAATGGCTAGCTAGGTAGCGCGTGCTAATGGCGTTTAAAACATCACTCGCTCTGAGCCTCCTAGTAGTTGTTCCCCTTGCTCTGCATGGGTAACGCTGCATCGAGGGTGGCTGTTCTCGTTGTGTTGCTGGTTCGAGCCCAGGGAGGAGCGATGAGAGGGACGGAAGCTGTACTGTTACACTGGAAATACTAAAGTGTCTATAAGAACATCCAATAGTCAAAGGTTAATGAAATACAAATGGTATAGAGGGAAATGATAATAATTCCTACAATAACTACAACCTAAAACTTCTTACCGGGGAATATTGAAGACTCATGTTAAAAGGAAGCACCAGCTTTCATATGTCCTCATGTTCTGAGTAAGGAACTGAAACGTTAGCTTTCTTACATAGCACATATTGCACTTTTACTTTCTTCTCCAACACTTTGTTTTTGCATTATTTAAACCAAATTGAACATGTTTCATGTACTTGAGGCTAAATTGATTTTATTGATGTATTATATTCATTAAGTTAAAATAAGTGTTCATTCAGTATTGTTGTAATTGTCATTATTGCAAATAAATAAATAAAAATCGGCATTGGCTTTTTTTGGTCCTCCAATAATCGGTATCTGCGTTGAGAAATTATAATCGGTCGACCTCTATAGTACAGTCCAGTGTACAGTATCCTGGTATCCACAGGCGATGGAGCAAATTATGTAGAGGGGTGTAGTGAGCCTATCTGCACTCCTAGTAGATGTGATTGCCTGCTAAGCCTGATCCCTCCCAGGTCCTGCTGCTGTCACCACACAGTACAGTTTCATCTACAGTAGGACGCATAGATATGGGGGACTTGCATCATATATCCCCAATAGAAGTTAGCCTGTGGTTGTGGTTGCCTGCTAGGCTAGCCCTGATCCATCCCAGGCCTTGCTGACGTCACCACACAGGCATCCCAGGAATCCACACCTCCAGATGTTTCTATGTATGACTCATGATTCAGAGAGGAAGGTGGAGGGGGCTGTGTGTGCGTGTGTGTACTCAGTTCAGTTCAGTGTAGGCTGGAGGATTAACTCTGGGCTTGTCATTCCAATTAGGAGCACAGTTCATCCCAGTCTCTTCCACTAGCAGACGCAGTAACGCTGCAGCTAGCTCGCACTGGTTTATTCATAACTAGTCTCTATAATTAATCTTTCCCCCCTACTTAGTGCAGAGAGAGAGAGAGGGGGAGATTTAGTTCAGTTCAGGTTCACACACTGACTTATCTGGTACAGTGAGTGAATTACACACTTAGGCCTATATTAATAATGATGAGAATTGTCTGTTCATAGAGATATCGTGGGAACAGAAACATCCTGCGTTATGTAATTTTCATCAGCTGGTTATAACAAGTCATAATTCTTCTGTTTTTAGGCCCTATATGTTATTCTTATACAATAGTGTATTGTTGTGGTTGAGAGGAGACATAGAGAGGGGAGTTGTGTGGCTCCCTCAGGGCCTTGTGGGCCAGACTTCTAGCTAACAGAGTAAGAGAGAACATAGGGATGTGGGGGAGGGAGAGCGGGAGCCATCCAGGTTTCAGTCTGTATGTTTACTCGATAATAAAGTCAATGTTCGGTCGAGACAAACCACAGATGTAGAGTTCTGGCATAGAGTCCTCGACTAACCTGTACCCTCGCACATTGACTCTGTACCGGTACCCCCTGTATATAGCCTCGTTATTGTTATCTATATTTTTTGTTACTTTTTGATTGATTCTATTTTTATTTATTTTTTACTTTAGTTTATTTAGTAAATATTGTCTCAACTCTTTCTTGAATTGCATTGTTGGTTAAGGGTTTGTAAGTAAGCATTTCACGGTAAGGTCTACCTACACCTGTTGTATTTGGTGCAAGTAACAAATACAATTTGATTTGATTAGAGAGCATATGAAACTCACCCATTGAGATCATCCCAATTCAGTCGGGTGTACTTGCCGCACAATATAATGTTTTAATATATGTCTGTCTTGGTGAAAGACTGTTTACCCCTATCTAAAATGTATCCTTGATGCTGCTGTTCCCCCATTCTCTTCACTCTGATGCTGTTTATTATTTGTGACTCCTAGCTATCCAGGAAGTCTCAGGAGTGTGTTGTTGAACTTAATTGGTTTTCTGTTGTAGAGCAGTACAATAGTAGAGGATTGGTTCTCCTGATCTCCCCCAATGTGTCAACGTGACCCGGACTCAGACAGAACACAGGACATATGTAATAGTCAATCATATTTAATAGTCCATCACTCCATTAAATCTTCATTCAAGTCAGGCCTCCCAGACAGCACATTGTGCATGCACAAAAACAGACACACGCGCGCACACACAGACTGTGTGTCTCTGTGTTGTTGTGCCTTGGGGTTGTCTTTGTCTGTGGTTAAGTCTTGCATGTCTGTGTTTATCAGTGTACAGTATTTGATATTAGGTACAAGCATATAACATGTATTTAACATAGTTACTTTATACAGGACTTCTGCCAAACTCCATTTGGCATTGTGTGTACACACACACACACACACACACACACACACACACACACACACACACACACACACACACACACACACACACACACACACACACACACACACACACACACACACACACACACACACACACACACACACACACACACACATTGGGGTGTGAAAGGCCTGTGCATCCACTTGTCACAGCTCTGTTGGCTACACTAGTTTCACACCTCATTACTGCGGAGTGAATGCAGCTTTTACAGGTGTCTAGTAGTGGGACACACAGCACGGTGCATGGTGTAATAGCATGTAAGGGCCCTCCAGGGAGAGATTCTACCCTAATGGCTGGTCTAGGATCAGCTGTTACCACCTCTGCCATCTGTTATTATAAGGACGAACATGACAAGACCTGTCTTGGAACAGAACTGAGGCCATATTTACTACGTTGTGCAGTATACTGTGGCATAGGCCTATATCTGATTCTTCATGAACAGTGTTAATTCAACAAGACCGCCAACATGCCTTCACAGCAGGAAACCTTCCACCACGTGTCAAGTTCAACTAATCCTGCCCTCAGATGTATTAGCCCACTGACTCCAGGCCTTGGGATTATTGACAGGTTTCTAGCCCACTCACTGACTCAGCATGAGAGAAAGACGGTGAGTGACGGACAGGCTGGTGTGGAGAGCCACGGGCTCAGCTGGCGGTGTGTGTGTTATACTGTTGCAACTGCTGCCAAGGCCTTCAATCTCTGTGGGCTTCTCTAGGGCATGTTTTTCTCCATCTGTCCATCTCTCTCTCCCTTGCTTTTTCACTTTCTTGCTCTCTCTCCCTCCTTCCATGTCTCTCCCTTCACTCTCTCCCTCCCTCCATGTCTCCCCCTTCACTCTCTCCCTCCCTCCATGTCTCTCCCTTCTCTCTCTCCCTCCCTCCATGTCTCTCCCTTCTCTCTCTCCCTCCCTCCATGTCTCTCCCTTCTCTCTCTCCCTCCCTCCATGTCTCTCCCTTCTCTCTCTCCCTCCCTCCATGTCTCTCTCTCTCCCTCCCTCCATGTCTCTCCCTTCTCTCTCTCTCTCCCTCCCTCCATGTCTCTCCCTTCTCTCTCTCTCCCTCCCTCCATGTCTCTCCCTTCTCTCTCTCTCTCTCCCTCCCTCCATGTCTCTCCCTTCTCTCTCTCTCCCTCCCTCCATGTCTCTCCCTTCTCTCTCTCTCTCTCCCTCCCTCCATGTCTCTCCCTCTCTCTCTCTCTCTCTCTCTCTCTCTCTCTCTCTCTCTCTCTCTCTCTCTCTCTCTCTCTCTCTCTCTCTCTCTCTCTCTCTCTCCCTCCCTCCCTCCATGTCTCTCCCTCTCTCTCTCTCTCTCTCTCTCTCTCCCTCCCTCCATGTCTCTCCCTCTCTCTCTCTCTCCCTCCCTCCATGTCTCTCCCTCTCTCTCTCTCTCCCTCCCTCCATGTCTCTCCCTCTCTCTCTCTCTCCCTCCCTCCATGTCTCTCCCTCTCTCTCTCTCTCCCTCCCTCCCTCCATGTCTCTCCCTTCTCTCTCTCTCTCTCCCTCCCTCCATGTCTCTCCCTCTCTCTCTCTCTCCCTCCCTCCATGTCTCTCCCTTCTCTCTCTCTCTCCCTCCCTCCATGTCTCTCCCTTTTCTCTCTCCCTCTCCCTCCCTCCCTCTATGCCACAGTATGAGTTCTTCAGATGGTTCACTGTTTATGGATATGAGCCACTTCACCACAGGACCTCACTCTGTTTACATCCCAGGTGGGAATGTTTGTCCTTCAAACATCTCTCCCCGCCTTTCTTCTCCTCAGGCCTTTCTCCCTCCCTCCTGCTATAAAAAAGTAATAGTAACACAATAAAAGAACAATAACGAGGCTATATACAAGGAGTTCCGGTACCGAGTCAATGTGCAGGGGTACGAGGTAGTTGAGGTGATTTGAGGTATGTACAGTTGAAGTCGGAAGTTTACATACACTTAGGTTGGAGTCATTGAAACTTATTTTTCAACCACTCCACAGATATCTTGTTAAACTAGTTCTGGCAAGTCTGTTAGGACATCTACTTTGTGCATGAGCCAAGTACATTTTACAACAATTGTTTACAGACAGATTATTTTATTTATAATTCACTGTATCAATTCCAGTGGGTCAGAAGTTTACATACACTAAGTTGACTGCGCCTTCAAACAGCTTGGAAAATTCCATAAAATTATGTCATGGCTTTATAAGCTTCTGATAGGCTAATTGACATCATTTGAGTCCATTGGAGATGTACCTGTGGATGTATTTCATGGCCTACCGTCAAACTCAGTGTCACTTTGCTTGACATCATGGGAAAAGCAAAAGAAATCAGCCAAGACCTCACAAAAAAAATGTGTAGACCTCCATAAGTCTGGTTCATCCTTGGGAGCAATTTCCAAATGCCTGAAGGTACCACGTTTATCTGTACCCACAATAGTACACAAGTATAAACACCATGGGGCCATGCAGCCGTCATACAGCTCAGGAAGGAGACGTGTTCTCTCTCCTAGAGATGAATGTACTTTGGTGCGAAAAGTGCAAATCAATCGCAGAACAACAGCAAAGGACCTTGTGAAGATGCTTGAGGAAACAGGTACAAAAGTATATATATCCACAGTAAAAACGAGTCTTATATCGACAACCCGAAAGGCCGCTCATCAAGGAAGAAGCCACTGCTCCAAACCTCCATTAAAAAGCCTGACTACGGTTTGCAACTGCACATGGGGACAAAGATAGTACTTTTTGGAGAAATGTCCTCTGGTCTGATGAAACATATATAGAACTGTTTTGCCATAATGACCAGCGTTAAGTTTAGAGGAAAAAGGTGAGGCTTGCAAGCCGAAGAACACCATCCCAAACGTGAAGCACGGGGGTGGCAGCATCATGCGTGGGGGTGCTTTGCTGCAGGAGGGACTGGTGCACTTCACAAAATAGATGGCATCATGAGGGAGGGAAATTATGTGGATATTTTGAAGAAACATCTCAAGACATCAGTCAGAGGGTTGAAGCTTGGTCGCAAATGGGTCTTCCAAATGAACAATGACCCCAAGCATACTTCCAAAGTTGTGGCAAAATGGCCTAAGGACAACAAAGTCAAGGTATTGGAGTGGCCATCGCAAAGCCCTGACATGAATCCCATAGAACATTTGTGGGCAGAACTGACAAAGCGTGTGCGAGCAAGGAGGCCTACAAACCTGAGTCGGTTACACCAGTTCTGTCAGGAGGAATGGGCCAAAATTCACACAACTTATTGTTGGAAGCTTGTGGAAGGCTACCCAAACATTTGAATAAAGTTAAACAATTTAAAGGCAATGCAACCAAATACTAATTGAGTGTATGTAAACTTCTGACCCACTGGGAATGTGCTGATACAAATCATTCTCTCTACTATTATTCTGAAATTTCACATTCTTAAAATAAAGTGGTTATCCTAACTAACCTAAGACAGGGAATATTTACTAGGAATAAATGTCAGGAATTGTGAATAACTGAGTTAAAATGTATTTGGCTAAGGTGTATGTAAACTTCCGACTTCAACTGTAGATAGGGGTAAAAGTGACTAGGCAATCAGGATAGATAATAAACACATTAGCAGAGTGTGGAAGTGTATGTGTGGTGTCAATTTGCCTGCGTGTGTTTGTGTGTGTGTGTGTGTTTGTGCGCGAGTATGTGTGTGTCAGTGTGTGTGTGTAGAGTCTAGTGAGTGTGCAACCAAAAATAAGGGGGTCAATGCAAGTAGTCCAGGTAGTCATTTGATGAACTGTTCAGCAGTCTTATGACTTGGGGGTTGGGCTGGGCGATATGGCCAAAATCTCATATCCCGATACAGGTCATTTCATATCCCGATAATGATACATCACATTCTGTAAATTCAATGAATAAATAGTTTGTATAAAATGACCACATGTGAAGGCCTATTTCTTATTACATGTTGAATTCAACTCAACAATAAAAGGTTCTTACTGATTTGATTATTTCTCCTTTTATTTCGAACCTTTGTGCAAATTTTCAATTAAGCATGTAACAAAATTCTAAAATATGAATATATAACATCTAAAAAGGTAATGTCATGCAGGTGAAAGAGGACCCAAAAGCGACTTGGCGAAAACAGAGTCTTTAATCCAGTAAAGTAAATACAAACAAAAAACACAACTTTCACTCGAAATGACGAGGACAAACTGGAGACTCGATCTTGAACAGCAGGTGAACAGCAGGTTGCCTCGGGAAGGCACTTGAACCAGACAGACTCAGACACCTGCTCACCACGCAGCATCTGAGGAAAACACGACACGACAGGGCGATACACAAACACAGCACGGTGAATTCTAGACAAGGAACCGACAGGACAGGAACGGAATACAAAGGAAGAAATAGGGACTCTAATCAGGGGAAAGGATCGGGAACAGGTGTGGGAAGACTAAATGATTGATTAGGGGAATAGGAACAGCTGGGAGCAGGAACGGAACGATAGAGAGAAGAGAGAGCGAGAGAGTGAGAGAGGGAGGGGGAGAGAGAGGGATAGAAAGAGGGAAAGAACCTAATAAGACCAGCAGAGGGAAACGAATAGAATGGGAAGCACAGGGACAAGACAAGATAATAAATGACAAAACATGACAGTACCCCCCACTCACCGAGCGCCTCCTGGCGCACTCGAGGAGGAATCCTGGCGGCAACGGAGGAAATCATCAATGAGTGAACGGTCCAGCACGTCCCGAGACGGAACCCAACTCCTCTCCTCAGGACCGTAACCCTCCCAATCCACTAAGTATTGGTGACCCCGTCCCCGAGAACGCATGTCCATGATCTTATGTACCTTGTAAATAGGTGCGCTCTCGACAAGGACGGGAGGGGGGAGGGAAGACGAACGGGGGTGCGAAGAAAGGGCTTGACACAGGAGACATGGAAGACAGGATGGACGCGACGAAGATGTCGCGGAAGAAGCAGTCGCACAGCGACAGGATTGACGACCTGGGAGACACGGAACGGACCAATGAACCGCGGAGTCAACTTACGAGAAGCTGTCGTAAGAGGAAGGTTGCGAGTGGAAAGCCACACTCTCTGGCCGCAACAATACCTTGGACTCTTAATCCTGCGTTTATTGGCGGCTCTCACAGTCTGTGCCCTGTAACGGCAAAGTGCAGACCTCACCCTCCTCCAGGTGCGCTCACAACGTTGGACAAACGCTTGAGCGGAGGGAACGCTGGACTCGGCAAGCTGGGATGAGAACAGAGGAGGCTGGTAACCCAGACTACTCTGAAACGGAGATAACCCGGTAGCAGACGAAGGAAGCGAATTGTGAGCGTATTCTGCCCAGGGGAGCTGTTCTGCCCAAGACGCAGGGTTTCTGAAAGAAAGGCTGCGTAGTATGCGACCAATCGTCTGATTGGCCCTCTCTGCTTGACCGTTAGACTGGGGATGAAACCCGGAAGAGAGACTGACGGACGCACCAATCAAACGACAGAACTCCCTCCAAAACTGTGACGTGAATTGCGGGCCTCTGTCTGAAACGGCGTCTAACGGGAGGCCATGAATTCTGAATACATTCTCGATAATGATTTGTGCCGTCTCCTTAGCGGAAGGAAGTTTAGCGAGGGGAATGAAATGTGCCGCCTTAGAGAACCTATCGACAACCGTAAGAATCACAGTCTTCCCCGCAGACAAAGGCAGACCGGTAATGAAGTCTAGGGCGATGTGAGACCATGGTCGAGAAGGAATGGGGAGCGGTCTGAGACGACCGGCAGGAGGAGAGTTACCCGACTTAGTCTGCGCGCAGTCCGAACAAGCAGCCACGAAACGGCGCGTGTCACGCTCCTGAGTCGGCCACCAAAAGCGCTGGCGAATAGACGCAAGAGTGCCTCGAACACCGGGATGACCAGCTAACTTGGCAGAGTGAGCCCACTGAAGAACAGCCAGACGAGTGGAAACAGGAACGAAAAGGAGGTTACTAGGACAAGCGCGCGGCGACGCAGTGTGCGTGAGTGCTTGCTTAACCTGTCTTTCAATTCCCCAGACTGTTAACCCGACAACACGCCCATAAGGAAGAATCCCCTCGGGATCAGTAGAAGCCACAGAAGAACTAAACAGACGGGATAAGGCATCAGGCTTGGTGTTCTTGCTACCCGGACGGTAAGAAATCACAAACTCGAAACGAGCGAAAAACAACGCCCAACGAGCTTGACGGGCATTAAGTCGTTTGGCAGAACGGATGTACTCAAGGTTCTTATGGTCTGTCCAAACGACAAAAGGAACGGTCGCCCCCTCCAACCACTGTCGCCATTCGCCTAGGGCTAAGCGGATGGCGAGCAGTTCACGGTTACCCACATCATAGTTGCGCTCAGATGGCGACAGGCGATGAGAAAAATAAGCGCAAGGATGAACCTTATCGTCAGACTGGAAGCGCTGGGATAGAATGGCTCCCACGCCTACCTCTGAAGCGTCAACCTCGACAATGAATTGTCTAGTGACGTCAGGAGTAACGAGGATAGGAGCGGACGTAAAACGTTCTTTTAGAAGATCAAAAGCTCCCTGGGCGGAACCGGACCACTTAAAACACGTCTTGACAGAAGTAAGAGCTGTGAGAGGGGCAGCAACTTGACCGAAATTACGAATGAAACGCCGATAGAAATTAGCGAAACCTAAAAAGCGCTGCAACTCGACACGTGACCTTGGAACGGGCCAATCACTGACAGCTTGGACCTTAGCGGAATCCATCTGAATGCCTTCAGCGGAAATAACGGAACCGAGAAAAGTAACGGAGGAGACATGAAAAGAGCACTTCTCAGACTTTACGTAGAGACAATTCTCTAAAAGGCGCTGTAGAACACGTCGAACGTGCTGAACATGAATCTCGAGTGACGGAGAAAAAATCAGGATATCGTCAAGATAGACAAAAACAAAGATGTTCAGCATGTCTCTCAGAACATCATTAACTAATGCCTGAAAAACAGCTGGCGCATTGGCGAGACCAAACGGCAGAACCCGGTACTCAAAATGCCCTAACGGAGTGTTAAACGCCGTTTTCCACTCGTCCCCCTCTCTGATGCGCACGAGATGGTAAGCGTTACGAAGGTCCAACTTAGTAAAGCACCTGGCTCCCTGCAGAATCTCGAAGGCTGATGACATAAGGGGAAGCGGATAACGATTCTTAACCGTTATGTCATTCAGCCCTCGATAATCCACGCAGGGGCGCAGAGTACCGTCATTCTTCTTAACAAAAAAGAACCCCGCCCCGGCCGGAGAGGAAGAAGGCACTATGGTACCGGCGTCAAGAGACACAGACAAATAATCCTCGAGAGCCTTACGTTCGGGAGCCGACAGAGAGTATAGTCTACCCCGAGGAGGAGTGGTCCCCGGAAGGAGATCAATACTACAATCATACGACCGGTGAGGAGGAAGGGAGTTGGCTCGGGACCGACTGAAGACCGTGCGCAGATCATGATATTCCTCCGGCACTCCTGTCAAATCGCCAGGTTCCTCCTGAGAAGTAGGGACAGAAGAAACGGGAGGGATGGCAGACATTAAACACTTCACATGACAAGAAACGTTCCAGGATAGGATAGAATTACTAGACCAATTAATAGAAGGATTATGACATACTAGCCAGGGATGACCCAAAACAACAGGTGTAAACAGTGAACGAAAAATCAAAAAAGAAATAGTCTCACTGTGGTTACCAGATACTGTGAGGGTTAAAGGTAGTGTCTCAAATCTGATACTGGGAAGATGACTACCATCTAAGGCGAACATGGGCGTAGGCTTCTCTAACTCTCTGAAAGGAATGTCATGTTTCCGAACCCATGCTTCGTCCATGAAACAACCCTCAGCCCCAGAGTCTATCAAGGCACTACATGTAGCACCCGAACCGGTCCAGCGTAGATGGACCGACAAAGTAGTACAGGATTTTGATGGAGAGACTTGAGTAGTTGCGCTCACCTGTAGCCCTCCGCTTACAGATGAGCTCTGGCTTTACTGGACATGAATTAACAAAATGTCCAGCAACTCCGCAATAGAGGCACAGGCGGTTGGTGATCCTCCGTTCCCTCTCCTTAGTCGAGATGCGAATCCCTCCCAGCTGCATGGGCTCAGACTCTGAGCCAGAGGAGGGAGATGGTTGCGATGCGGAGCAGGGAAACACCGTTGATGCGAGCTCTCTTCCACGAGCCCGGTGACGAAGATCTACCCGTCGTTCTATGCGGATGGCGAGAGCAATCAAAGAGTCCACATCTGAAGGAACCTCCCGGGAGAGAATCTCATCCTTAACCACTGCGTGGAGTCCCTCCAGAAAACGAGCGAGCAGCGCCGGCTCGTTCCACTCACTAGAGGCAGCAAGAGTGCGAAACTCAATAGAATAATCCGTTATGGACCGTTCACCTTGGCATAAGGAAGCCAGGGCCCTAGAAGCCTCCCTACCAAAAACTGAACGGTCAAAAACCCGAATCATCTCCTCTTTAAAGTTCTGGAACTTGTTAGAGCAATCAGCCCTTGCCTCCCAGATAGCTGTGCCCCATTCTCGAGCCCGGCCAGTAAGGAGTGAAATGACGTAAGCAACCCGAGCTCTCTCTCTAGAGTATGTGTTGGGTTGGAGAGAGAACACAATCTCACACTGCGTGAGAAAGGAGCGGCACTCAGTGGGCTGCCCGGAGTAGCAAGGTGGGTTATTAACCCTAGGTTCTGGAGGCTCGGCAGGCCAGGAAGTAACAGGTGGCACGAGACGTAGACTCTGGAACTGTCCAGAGAGGTCGGAAACCTGAGCGGCCAGGTTCTCCACGGCATGGCGAGCAGCAGACAATTCCTGCTCGTGTCTGCCGAGCATGGCTCCTTGGATCTCGACGGCAGTGTAACGAGCGTCTGAAGTCGCTGGGTCCATTCCTTGGTCGGTTCCTTCTGTCATGCAGGTGAAAGAGGACCCAAAAGCGACTTGGCGAAAACAGAGTCTTTAATCCAGTAAAGTAAATACAAACAAAAAACACAACTTTCACTCGAAATGACGAGGACAAACTGGAGACTCGATCTTGAACAGCAGGTGAACAGCAGGTTGCCTCGGGAAGGCACTTGAACCAGACAGACTCAGACACCTGCTCACCACGCAGCATCTGAGGAAAACACGACACGACAGGGCGATACACAAACACAGCACGGTGAATTCTAGACAAGGAACCGACAGGACAGGAACGGAACACAAAGGAAGAAATAGAGCCTCTAATCAGGGGAAAGGATCGGGAACAGGTGTGGGAAGACTAAATGATTGATTAGGGGAATAGGAACAGCTGGGAGCAGGAACGGAACGATAGAGAGAAGAGAGAGCGAGAGAGTGAGAGAGGGAGGGGGAGAGAGAGGGATAGAAAGAGGGAAAGAACCTAATAAGACCAGCAGAGGGAAACGAATAGAATGGGAAGCACAGGGACAAGACAAGATAATAAATGACAAAACATGACAGGTAAATATAAAACACTTAAAATATAGTTGCAAACAAAATTAATATTGTCCTAAAATATATTGTGAGTGTCACGCCCTGACCTTAGAGATCCTTTTTATGTCTCTATTTGGTTTGGTCAGGATGTGATTTGGGGTGGGTATTCTATGTTCTATTATTTGTATTTCTATGTTTGACCGGGTAGGGTTGTCTATGATTGAGAACCATAATTAGGTAGCCCTTTTTCCCACCTGTCTTGGTGGGAAGTTAACGTTGTTTGTGGCACATAGCCCTTAACCTGTCTAGGACTCCGCAACATCCAGTGAAAGTGCAGGGCGCCAAATTCGAAACAACACAAATCATTAAAATTCCTCAAGCATACAAGTATTTTACACCATTTTAAAGATACAATTCTCATTAATCCAGCCACAGTGTCTGATGTCAAAAAGGATTTACAGTGAAACACTACAAACTATTATGTTAGGTCACCACCAAGCCACAGAAAAACACAGCCATTTTTCCAGCCAAAGAGAGGATTCACAAAAAGCAGAAATAGAGATAAAATGAATCACTAACCTTTGATCTACATCAGAATGCACTCCCATGAATCCGAGTTCCACCATAAATGTTTGATTTGTTCGATAATGTCCATCAGTTATGTCCAAATATCTTATTTTGTTAGGGCGTTTGGTAAACAAATCCAAAAGCACGTTCAGGTCGCGTCGGACAAAAAGTTCCGCTACAGCCCGTAGAAACATGCCAAACGAAGTATGGAATCAATCTTTAGGATGATTTTAACATAAAACTTCATTAATGTTCCAACCGGACAATTCCTTTGTCTGTACAAATGAAGTGGAGCGTAGCTACCTTTCACGTGAGCGCGCCAGACAGAGGCTGTGGCACTCTGCCAGACCACTCACTCAAAGACCTCTTATGAGCCTCTCCTTTAGAGAAGAATCCTCAAAACAGGTTCTAAATAGTGTCGACATCTAGTGGAAGCCTTGGGAAGTGAAACATAACTAATATCCCACTGTATCATCATGAGTTGAAAAACTACAAACCTCAGATTTCCCACTTCCTGGTTGGATTTTTTCTCAGGTTTTTGCCTGCCATATGAGTTCTGTTATACTCACAGACATCATTCAAACAGTTTTAGAAACTTCAGAGTGTTTTCTATCCAAATCTATCCTAATTATATTCATATTCTAGCTTTTACAGATGAGTAGCAGGCAGCTTAATTTGGGCACGTTTTTCATCCAAGCTATCCAATATTGCCCCCTACACCAAAGTAGTTAAGCTTCACGGTTGTTTTTGTATTGTTTATTGTTTTTGTCGGCGTCGTCCTAATAAAAAGGAATATGTACGCTCACCACGCAGCGCTTTGGTCTACATCTTTCAACGGCCGTGACAGGGGGGCTTGCCTGTTTTGCATGTTCTTTTGCCATTAATACATGTCACATCAATTTTTTTCCTTGGGTCGAGTGTTGGCACCAACTCACAAAACCCCCGTTTCTCAACCATGTGAATTGGGGCCTTGTCTTTGCAGATATAAGTTGTAACCGCAGCTGTTATCTCCTTCCATCTCTGTGATTCTTTGCCATATGGTGTGCCGCGGGCATAAGCCTCTTGCAACGTCTGAGTCTGGTTTGTTTTGAGCACTCAACTGTACTTTTTTGGGTCTCATCCGTAGACTCTCTCCGTATTGTTTCAGATGATTCTTGTGTATGTGGTAAAATAGGTTAGTGGTGTTTTGAGCCTGTTTTTGGGACCGGCCTACGGCATATTTTTGCAGAGAACAGTTTTCTGGTCCGTGTCAGACTTTTCATACCCAAACCACATCCATGCGACCTAAGTTCTTAAATGGACCTTCAATGCTGCAGAACTGTTTTGGTACCCGTCCCCAGATTTGTGCCTCGAAACAATCCTGTCTCGGAGCTCTACGGACTACTCCTTCAAACCTCATGGCTCAGTTTTTTCTCTGACATGCACTGTCAAGTGTGGGACCTTTTATATAGACAGGTTTGTGCTTTTCCAAATCATGTCTGATCAATTGAATTGACCACAGTTGGACTAATCAAGTTGTAGAAACATCTCAAGGATGATCAATGGAAACAGGATGCACATGAGCTCAATTTCAAGTCTCATAGCAAAGGGTCTAAATACTTATGTAAATAAAGTATTTCAGATTTTTTATTTGTAATACATTTGCAAAAATGTATAAACCTAATTTCGCTTTGTCATTATGGGGTATTGTGTGTAGATTGATGAGGGATGATTTATTTCGATCCATTTTACAATAAGGCTGTAATGTAACAAAATGTGGAATAAAGTTAAGGGGTCTGAGTACTTTCCAAAGGAACTGTACCTAGGGTTTACATAACGGAACATCACTCTCCTCTGACGTGCTGGACTATGTGCTTTTTAAACACGATGGGGAAGCTAGGGAGAGATGGAAGGAGAAAACGCCAGGATAACTTTCTAGACTTCCCACTCCCTCCCTCTCCTTTCCTCCTTCCCTTCATCCGTCAGGCCTTATCTGAGCTGAGGGAGGATGAGTGATGTAGTCCCGCTAGAGCCTCTCTTGTCTGTTTTCTCTCGCTCTCTCCCTCCCCCTACCTCTTTTTCTCAGTACCTCTGTTATTATGCCCTCTGGTCATATTTTCTTTCACACACAATGAGCACATAGAACTGCTCTCCTCTCTCTCTCTGATGTTCAGTCTCTAGACCGACCCTGCCTAAATTAATGTTTACAATTACACACTCTTGCACTCTCTCCCTCTCGCTTTTTGGCTCTCTTTCCTGCTCTCTCTCTCTTTCTCAAAGACCAGGATGCTGTGCAGAGTAGAGATCTGTCACACTCTCTCTTTCCTGCTCTCTCTCTCTTTCTCAAAGACCAGGATGCTGTGCAGAGTAGAGATCTGTCACACTCTCTCTTTCCTGCTCTCTCTCTCTTTCTCAAAGACCAGGATGCTGTGCAGAGTAGAGATCTGTCACACTCTCTTTTTTTCTTCTTTCCGTCTGTCCAAGGGCTCGCGTTCTTTTCTCGTCTCTCGACCAGGCAGCCTTTTCCCTCTCTAGTTCCCCTGTTGTTTCCTTTTTCTCTCTCTTCCCCTTTGAAGAGGGAAGTTGGCGGTGTGTTTGAGCAGGGAGAGATAAAGCAGTGCTCTAGGGGGGAGACTGTCAGAGAGAGCGGTAGGAAGGGAGGGAGCAAGAGAAGGGGGTTGACGGCGAGTGAAGAGGCGATGGGGGAGAGCCCGGGGGAGCGGTCGGAAGACAGTGCTCACCCTGACACAGCGGTAGGGTTCAAAGGGCATGTATGTATGTACTGTGCTGTACTGTCTGTGTGTTGCTGTAGTGGGTGTTTGTGCCTTCTTTCCCATGGCTGTGGGTCTGTCTGTGTCCGTCAGTCTGTCCAATATGTGTTTAATTTTGTGTCTTGGTACATTCAATTCACAAGTGTCTGTATTTTTGAGTTTCTGGGTCTCTCTTGTTTATGTTAGTTTGCCTTACAGGCAGCTGTTTACTTCCTTTATTGTCTGCTTACTATTCTTTCCCTCCATGTCCACTTCTCATAATGTTTTTTAAATTGCTTTCTATTTTCTGTCTCTAGCTGAATGACTGGGCTATTTCTCCTCTTGTCTGGGTCTCTCTCTCCTCTTTGTCCTCCTGGCTACATTTATTTTGTCCGTCCGTCTCTCTCTCTCTCTCCATGTCACATCGGCCCAGCTGTGCGTCATCTGCCTCTCTCTCTTCCTGTCCCCCTCGTGCTGTTTCTCTTTGTTTGTGTTGGCTTTCCACTTCCCCTCTCTCTTTCACTCTGCATGCTCCCTCTCTTTCTCTCTCTGGCCACTCGTCCTACATACATTATCTGTCTCTCTTTCTTTCACACTGCTCGTCCTGGCTCCCTCTCTTTCACTTGCATTCTGTGTTCCCTCTGTCTCTACTTATCCTAGAATATTTTATCTCACTACTCTCGCTCTCTCATGGTCCTCTACTAGTCTGGCCGCCTTTCTCTCTCTCTCCCTTCATCTCTCTCGCTCTCATTACTGCAGGGCTGGAGCCACTGAGAGACATACGGGCAGTAAAGCTGCAGGTGTGCGCTCTCGTTCTCTTTCGCACTTGTGCCCTGCCTCCCTCCCGTCTCTTTCTCCAAGCCCTGGGGATGACATGTTCTTTCCACTTGTTTTCCCTGTCTCTCAACGTCTTCTCATCCAGTTTATACGTGGTAACTGGTTATTTCCTGCTGTTGCAAGTAGGCGAACAGAAAGATGTGACCATGTTGCACTTGGTAAGAGGGAAAGTTGATTAGGCGTACTAAGTTAGTACAGAAACCCTATTTCAAGAAGCAGCCATTGTACCTGCATACGCACACACATTTGTCTGTATACAGTGGGGGAAAAAACTATTAGGTCAGCTACCAATTGTGCAAGTTCTCCCACTTAAAAAGATGAGAGGCCTGTAATTTTCAACATAGGTACACTTCAACTATGACAGACAAACAGAGAGACAAAAAATCCAGAAAATCACATTGTAGGATTTTTAATCAATTTATTTGCTAATTATGGTGGAAAATAAGTATTTGGTCAATAATAAAAGTTTATCTCAATACTTTGTTATATACCCTTTGTTGGCAATGACAGAGGTCAAACGTTTTCTGTAAGTCTTCACGAGGTTTTCACACACTTTTGCTGGTATTTTGGCCCATTCCTCCATGCAGATCTCCTATAGAGCAGTGATGTTTTGGGGCTGTTGCTGGCCTCATCTTTTTAAGTGGGAGAACTTGCACAATTGGTGGCTGACTAAATACTTTTTTTTGCCCCACTGTACGTGTGGGTGTTCACCAGCCACGGCCCCATACATAGTGTGTGTGTGGGAGATGGTGTGTGTGTGTGTTTATACACTGTGTAGACTGCCAAGAAGTGGGAGCACAGAGAGAGAGAACCTGTCTGTTTACCTCATGAGAGGCCCTCTGCTCTAACTGTATATTGACTGTACTGTCTCCCTCATCAAGACACAGAACACACTCCCTCTGGATGTAACGCACACACACTCCTGTCAGAGAGACTCTGTGTAACATAAAGACGGGTGTCATAAATACCTGCTCTTTATTTGGGACCGGCAACCAGGACACACAGACTCTGTCAGTGCCGCTGCTTTGGCGCATTGATCAAGTTTTTCACCAAAGTTTGTGTATGTCTGGTGACCCTAGAAGACTTCCCAAGATGGACGACCTGTGAGCTCCGTGCAGGCCACTGAGCACACCGAAGACCTTCAGGGTAGGACAGTGTATACCTGTCTGGTGGCCCTCTCTCTCTGTGCCCAACTGTCTGGGCGGCCCTCTCTCTCTGTGCCCAACTGTCTGGGCGGCCCTCTCTCTCTGTGCCCAACTGTCTGGGCGGCCCTCTCTCTCTGTGCCCAACTGTCTGGGCGGCCCTCTCTCTCTGTGCCCAACTGTCTGGGCGGCCCTCTCTCTCTGTGCCCAACTGTCTTGGCGGCCCTCTCTCTTTGTGCCCATCTGTCTGGGCGGCCCTCTCTCTGTGTGCCCATCTTTCTGGGCGGCCCTCTCTCTGTGTGCCCATCTGTCTGGGCGGCCCTCTCTCTGTGTGCCCATCTGTCTGGGTGGCCCTCTCTCTGTGTGCCCATCTGTCTGGGCGGCCCTCTCTCTGTGTGCCCATCTGTCTGGGCGGCCCTCTCTCTGTGTGCCCATCTGTCTGGGCGGCCCTCTCTCTTTGTGCCCATCTGTCTGGGCGGCCCTCTCTCTCTGTGCCCAACTGTCTGGGCGGCCCTCTCTCTCTGTGCCCAACTGTCTGGGCGGCCCTCTCTCTCTCTGTGCCCAACTGTCTTGGCGGCCCTCTCTCTTTGTGCCCATCTGTCTGGGCGGCCCTCTCTCTGTGTGCCCATCTGTCTGGGAGCTCCGTTACATCACAACGGAATGGAGTCGCTGGGGAGGGTCAATGGTTCACGGCGGTGTATCTGGGTTCTCTGGCTACACACACACACACACACACACACACACACACACACACACACACACACACACACACACACACACACACACACACACACACACACACACACACACACACACACACACACACACACACACACACACACACACACACACACGACAGGATGAAGTATGAGTCCAGTCAGTACACAGATCACACCCTCTACAATAACAATTCCCTGGCAATGGGTCATAGGTGTCGACACACTCCAGAGACCCGCTGTAATGAAGAGAGTTGTAAGTCAGGCCAAGGGAGGGGGTTTTGGTGTGTGAGTGAGTGTCAGCTTTCTGTGTGTGTGTGTGTGAGCGTGGGCGACAGTATCTCGTGCCAGTAGTGTGTGTTGACAGTATCTCTGTTCAAATCGTTATCTCGGATCAGGAAGTTTTCCATCGTGCCATTCTAATGCACTCTGACCATGTTCTCTCCTTCTCTTCAGTTCCGTCTCTTCTCTCTGTCCTCCGCTGGTCTTATTGAATTAACCTCTATTAATTAGCGTATAGCTAATGGCACCACTATCTATTGAATTAGCCAGTCATGACCTCTATGCACTAAAAGGTACTAACTGCATTAGGGATACCTGATGGCTACTTATTACACATTGGTGCAGTTGTAGGAGCAGCAGGACAACTTGCAGTGTCGATGATGATATAGGCCTAATTTGATTGCCATTTGAGCTCTGGTGGTGCAGTAACTGGAGTGAGACGAAGTTGCCCTCAGACTCTGATCTAAGGTCAGTTTTGTGTTTTTCCCACTAATGGTCAAGGTCAGGATTTGGACCTAGCTGATCCTAGATCCTAGGCAACTTTTACCCACAGTAACCTCACACACTAACCCCCCACACACACACACACACGCACACACACTCTATATATAAAGGACATCGCTTTGTGGTATCAAATCAAACTTTTATGTCACATCCCCCGAATACAACAAGTATAGACCTTACTGTGAAATTCTTACTTTCAAACCCTTAACCAACAGTGCAGTTCAAGAAGAGTTTAGAAAAGATTTACCAAATAATCAACCTTGGCCTTCCTGTGCTAAGGGCCAGCTCAGCTAACCTGGGTACCAGACTCTTTCTACATTCAACAACACTGGTTACATCATTGCCTTGCCAGTCGCCACACTGATGTGGTTAGACAACAAGTTTGCTAAAGCAGAAACAGACTGGCAACACAGCTCCAGTTCAGACATCCTGTGTACCAGACTCTTTCTGCGTTCAACAACATTGCCTTGCCAGCACACACAACGACACCAAGTTCCTGAAACAGACATCAGTTCAGGTTCTAGGCTTATGATGTGGCAGAAGTAGAACACAACAAAGCAGCACAGTCATGCTGAAACCAGTCAACTCAACACCCACTGCCTTCTACACTACAGTATAGTGTTTCCCTAACCAGGCTAACAGTACAGTGCAGGGAGTGCACCAGCCAGTCTGCAGAGCGAGAGGTTTTCTCGCCTCGCTCTCCTCCTCCATGCTTTACAGACACAGCAGCAAACTTTGTCATCTTTAATTTAGGTCGCGTCGGCCCGAAGACCTTGCAAACCACCCACCCACTCAGTCTGGGCCCGGAACACCTCCCCTGGATCCTAGAGCCACACTAACTGCTAGCATTAGCCTCTCCTATCATATCAGATGGATGTTGGCGCTAGCTAGCCATTAGCCCCAGGGTTCTAGAGAGAGTTCACTAGGAACCACAGGCTGAGAGTGCTACGGGCTAACTTTAGGTTAGCCCCTCCTATCATATAAGATGGATGTTGGCGCTAGCTAGCCGTTATCCAACTGATATGATAGGAAGAGGCTGAGGCGCTAGCTAACCGTTGACCTTTTCCTGTCATATGATCTGGATGAGGTGCTTGCTAACCATTAGCCTCCCTTCCTCCTCCTTTCCTGTAATGTGAGCTGACAGCCGGGGCAAGGATGCTCTCTTGCCCTCTGCTCTGCTCTGCTTCTCCTGCCTCTTGTTAAAGAGTAGCGGTTAGCTTTTAGTGGCCACGGCACTCAGTCCGGTGCACATTATGAACTCAGAGGAAGTCAAAGGTCAAAAAGGCACATCCTCCCATACTTATTTGAATGGCCCCTTTCCAGTAGTTTTGAAGTGTGTCCTTCCATCCTTCGATAAGGTAATCACTAATCACAGATGTAACACGTTTTGATTGGTTGAAAGCCAAGGGTTCACAACTTTCCCACTCTCAGCCATGTCTATTAGTTGCTAGGTTTCCATCCAATTGGCAAAAGTTTTTCATGAGAATATTCTAAAATCTGCATAAAGAAAATATGACAATTTTCTCACCAGTTGTGTTTCTAGCAAACTGACTTATTGCAGATCAAAATCAGTGCGTGAGGACGTAGTGCATACACAATTGACTTTTTTGCTTAAGTTTTAAATAATTAAAGAGCAGCAGTAAAATAACAATAGTGAGGCCATATACAGGGGGTACCTGTACAGAGTCAATGTGCGGGGGCACCGGTTAGTCGAGGTAATTGAGGTAATATGTTGGTAGGGTTATTAAAGTGACTTGTGCGTAGATAATAAACAGACAGCAGCAGCGTAAAATAAGGGGGGAGCGGGGGGAAGTGCAAGTAGTCTGGGTAGCCATTTGATTAGATGTTCAGTAGTCTTATGGCTTGGGGATGCTGTTTAGAAGCCTCTTGGACTGAGACTTGGCACTCCGGTACCGCTTGCCGTGCGGTAGCAGAGAGAACAGTCTATGACTAGGGTGGCTGAAGTCTTTGACAATTTGTTGGGCCTGGATGGTAGGAAGCTTCTCCCCGGTGATGTACTGGGCCATACGCACTACCCTCTGTCGTGCTTTGCGGTCGGAGGCCGAGCAGTTGCCGTACCAGGCAGTGATGCAACAAGTCAGGATGCTCTCGATGGTCCAGCTGTAGAACCTTTTGAGGATCTGAGGACCCATGCCACATTTGTTTCAGTCTCCTGAGGGGAAATAGGTGTTGTGTCCTCTTCATGACTGTCTTGGTGTGCTTGGACCATGTTAGTTTGATGTGGACACCAAGAAAGTTGAAGCTCTCAACCTGCTCCACCATAGCCCTGTCGATGAGAATGGGGGCTAGCTCAGTCTACCTTTTCCTGTAGTCCACAATCAATCTCCTTGGTCTTGATCACGTTGAGGGAGATGTTGTTGTCCTTGCACCACCCGGCCAGTTCTCTAGCCTCCTCCCTATAGGCTTTCTCGTCGTTGTCGGTGATCAGGCCTACCACGGTTGTGTCATCGGCAAACTTGATGATGGCGTTGGAGTCGTGCCTGGCCGTGCAGTCAATGTCTTTGCATTGCATTTTCAACTCTACCGGTAGTTTTGCTGTTGCGTTAAATAGTGAACGTGCCCACTCTGGTCTTGGTATGTGCACTATAGTCAACAGCTCGCAGATACAGTACGGGTAGGCTACACGATGAGATTAATGGATAAGCTCAAGAATGTTTTTATTTGTCAAAACGGCAGTCAAGCATCGACGATCATGTCACCAGAATTAGACCCTCAACATTTATTGGAATGGAGCATCAAGGTCCATACCTTTTGCTTTCACCACCCTGTGAAGTTCATAACATATTTCATCTGTAGCCTCATTTCAACTGCAGGGATTTTATATACGCCTTGACTTTACTCACGTAAAAACAGTGGATGGAAGCATGGTTAGTCATTTACTTCAAAGAAGACAGGACGGAAGGATGCATTTTAGTATGTTTGGAACGGGGCCCTCTCTCTCTCTCCCTGATAGCAGAGCTACACAGGCAGGAAGCAGGGAGGGCCTGAGCTGGTGTGGGACGGATATCCTGTCCCCCCTAACGTTACTCCTCTACAACCCCGACTATCTTATCCTTTCTGTTTCTCTATCCAACTCAATGGGCCTCGGTGTGGTTTTAGCCAGCGGTGTTGTCAGAGGTTCTCTGTCGCTGTGGTCTGGCGGTTTGAAGGTGAAAGGGGACTATGTGTTGGTATGGCGATGGGCTGTTTGAGGACGACGACAGCCAGGAGGTGATGTATTGTTTACTGTTTTAGGGGGGACAGGGCTGTGATTTCTCTAGCAGTGATTCACCCTGTCTCCCGCTGGTTCCCTGATTATTTGGCTGGTTTGCTGGCTTTCTCCCTGAGGGAATTGCAGATTGTGGTAACTACTGTGTCGCTGACTGTACAGTCAAACTCAGATTTAGAGATCAGAACATTGGCAATTTCAGGGGGGACTGTGGACTGGAGAGATGTGAAGTCTTGCTATCATCCTCCTGAAATATGTATCTGGCCTGCGTTTGAGTTTTCTACAAACACATGCAAATATTTTTTCTATCCTCCCCTTCCCATTGCCTTCCTCTCCCTCTTTCTGTCTTCTGTTACCCCCTTTCCTCTCTATCCTTCCCCTTTTTCACCCGTCATCCTTCCGCTCCCTCTTCCCCCTATCCAGAGTGACCCAGGTGGGCTGTCCGTCTTAGAGCAGCTGGGTCTGGACCAGAGCTCGGACTTCTCAGACACCGCGGTGCAGCAGCGTCTTGATGAGCAGCGGGAGAAGATCCGCAGGGAGATCAGGAAGGAGCTGAAGATCAAGGAGGGAGCTGACAACCTCCGCAGGGCCACCACCGATAAGAGGAATGCCTCCCAGGTAGGATAGGTTTCCTCCCCTTACACTCTTAGTTTAACTCCCCCCTCTTACAATGTAATATAATAGTTTTTGTTTCGTTTTATTGGGTTTATTGGGTTACCTCAAATAAAGTGTAGGGTATTGCATATAAGTAAACATAGTGACACAACACAAAATATTATGCATTCACTGACAAGCATTGATGTAAAGTGCTATCAGCATTGGAAAGGTGCTATATGAATGTCATCGGGTGTTGTGTGTTATTTATTAGGTGGATTCCCAACTGCGCAGCTCCAACCGTAAGCTGGAAGACCTGCATGCTCAGTTACAGGAGCTGGACGCTCACATCATGGTCAAGGGAGGAGACGACAATAAGGGTATGTTTTTAGACGATTCCATTTGTTTTATGGGTCACCCATGCATAGTCATAGCCAGGCTATGGAGATGTTGGTTGCCATGGTAGATTTACCTCAAGGTGTTGTGTTGGTATTGCAATGACAACATGTATCTGACCTTTGACCCCCAGATGACCCGCCCCAGTCCCCGGGGGCAGAGAGCCGCTCGTCAGCAAGCCAGGACCGCATTGCCGCCCTGGAGAGACAGCTCAACATCGAGCTCAAGGTCAAACAGGGAGCCGAGAACATGATTCCAATCTATGCCAACGGATCCACCAAGGTACTGTCTCTAACCAACCATCTGCTGATTCATCCCCTCTGTACTTACCGCACCTCTTTCCTCCCTCTCCCATCTGCTGATTGTCCTTGTGTCCTGTCACTTCAGGTCTCTGATTGTCCTTGTTCCTATGCCCCGCTTAAATGCATGCTGCTCCTTAATCTACAGTGATCTGATTACACAGAAACTGGGAAAAGCAACATGGTGGATTCATACCAGAATTGAGCTTTCACCTGCATACGTATATCACATCAGTGCAGATGCAGAAAGGGAAATAAAGCAATTTAGACTAAAAATGATTTATCACATCTTCTACTTCCTGTCATGTGACCCAGGTCTTGACTTCCTGTGTCTTTCTCCTCCTCCTCCAATCAGGACAAGAAGATGCTACAGACGGCACAGCAGATGCTGCAGGACAGCAAGACCAAGATCGACATCATCCGCATGCAGATCCGCAAGAACGTGCAGGCCACTGAGCACACCGAAGACCTTCAGGGTAGGACAGTGTATACCTGTCTGGTGGCCCTCTCTCTCTGTGCCCAACTGTCTGGGCGGCCCTCTCTCTCTGTGCCCAACTGTCTGGGCGGCCCTCTCTCTCTGTGCCCAACTGTTTGGGCGGCCCTCTCTCTCTGTGCCCAACTGTCTGGGCGGCCCTCTCTCTCTGTGCCCAACTGTCTGGGCGGCCCTCTCTCTCTGTGCCCAACTGTCTTGGCGGCCCTCTCTCTTTGTGCCCATCTGTCTGGGCGGCCCTCTCTCTGTGTGCCCATCTGTCTGGGCGGCCCTCTCTCTGTGTGCCCATCTGTCTGGGCGGCCCTCTCTCTGTGTGCCCATCTGTCTGGGCGGCCCTCTCTCTGTGTGCCCATCTGTCTGGGCGGCCCTCTCTCTGTGTGCCCATCTGTCTGGGCGGCCCTCTCTCTGTGTGCCCATCTGTCTGGGCGGCCCTCTCTCTGTGTGCCCATCTGTCTGGGCGGCCCTCTCTCTGTGTGCCCATCTGTCTGGGCGGCTCTCTCTCTTTGTGCCCATCTGTCTGGGCGGCCCTCTCTCTCTGTGCCCAACTGTCTGGGCGGCCCTCTCTCTCTGTGCCCAACTGTCTGGGCGGCCCTCTCTCTCTCTGTGCCCAACTGTCTTGGCGGCCCTCTCTCTTTGTGCCCATCTGTCTGGGCGGCCCTCTCTCTTTGTGCCCATCTGTCTGGGCGGCCCTCTGTGTGCCCATCTGTCTGGGCGGCCCTCTCTCTGTGTGCCCATCTGTCTGGGCGGCCCTCTCTCTGTGTGCCCATCTGTCTGGGCGGCCCTCTCTCTGTGTGCCCATCTGTCTGGGCGGCCCTCTCTCTTTGTGCCCATCTGTCTGGGCGGCCCTCTCTCTGTGTGCCCATCTGTCTGGGCGGCCCTCTCTCTGTGTGCCCATCTGTCTGGGCGGCCCTCTCTCTGTGTGCCCATCTGTCTGGGCGGCCCTCTCTCTGTGTGCCCATCTGTCTGGGCGGCCCTCTCTCTGTGTGCCCATCTGTTTGGGCGGCCCTCTCTCTGTGTGCCCATCTGTCTGGGCGGCCCTCTCTCTGTGTGCCCATCTGTCTGGGCGGCCCTCTCTCTGTGTGCCCATCTGTCTGGGCGGCCCTCTCTCTCTGTGCCCATCTGTCTGGGCGGCCCTCTCTCTCTGTTTGTCTGTGTCTCTGTCCGTTTATTTATCTGATTTGCAGGTCAACACTTTGCCACTGTCCAACTGTCTGCCTGCAAAATGTATCTATCTATTTTTGACAGTGGAGATAAAATATGTCTCGGAGGTGCAGGTTTTGTCTGTGAGGCTGGAAGGTTGCCAGCACATTTCACTTTACCTCAATCCGTCAAATGGCATTTCAGTCAAAAGGCCGTAAATACTGCCCAGCTCTGACCTCTCCCCATGTACAGAATGTTAATCTGCCTCCCCCTGCGTAGCCAACTAGCCGCGTATCTGTCCAGACTGAGACGAGGCTAACCGTAAACAGATCAATACTCTACGGCTTCAGAGACTGTCTGGATGGTTCTCTCCTGGAGTGAGGAGGGCAGCGAGACTCATTGACATCCCGTGTGTGTGTGTCTGTCTCTTGCCCTCTCAAAGCTGTGGGCTCAGCAGAACCTGGAGAGAACACGCATACAAACGCTTTTGCACACAAACACTGACTTTCCAAGTACATGTTACACACACACACACACACACACACTAGCACTCATCGTGCATTATGAGTTAGCAGGCGATGGATGGATCTCAGTGGCAGCAGGGCACATGAATGGGCCTTTATGGGCCCTCCATCCTCAGGAAACAGATAATGGGGTCATCTGGAGAAGAGCGATTGATGGAGGTCAGGAGAGTGAAATGGAAGGAAAGCAGTAAGGAGGAGAGGGGAACTGAAAGTTATTTGGAGGGATTTTAAGGATAATGTAATGTAATAACGCCTGCCCATAGGAATACATTAACTGGTGTACTCATCTGTACCCAACAGAGCTCTGGCTAGTGAGGATAGTGTATTCCCTATGGAATATGTCTAACAGGTGTTTTCCTCGTCACACCCAATTTTTCAGTTTTTGATTTGTTAACAAAATTTGAAATATCCAATAGATGTCGTTCCACTTCATGATTGTGTCCCACTTGTTGTCTATTCTTCACAAAATAATACAGTTTTATATATTTATATTTGAAGCCTGAAATGTGGCAAAAGGTCGCAAAGTTCAAGGGGCCGAATACTTTCGCAAGGCACTGTAGTTGTTTGGGCCAATTTATAGGTGGGCTATGTACAGGTGCAGTAATCTGTGAGCATCTAGGTATTTGTAGTTGTCCACGTATTCTAAGTCAGAGCCGTCCAGAGTAGTGATGTTGGGCAGGTGCAGGCAGCGATTGATTGAAGAGCATGCATTTAGTTTTACTTGTATTTAAGAGCAATTGGAGGCCACGGAAGGAGAGTTGTATGGCATTGAAACTTGCCTGGAGGGTTGTTAACACAGTGTCCAAAGAAGGGCCAGAAGTATACAGAATGGTGTCGTCTGCGTAGAGGTGGATCAGAGACTCACCAGCAGCAAGAGCGACATCAATGATGTATACAGAGAAGAGAGTTGGTCCAAGAATTGAACCCTGTGGCACCCCCAAAGAGACTGCCAGAGGTCCGGACAGCAGACCCTCCGATTTGACACACTGAACTCTATCAGATAAGTAGTTGGTGAACCAGGCGAGGCAATCATTTGAGAAACCAAGGCTGTCGAGTCTGCCGATGAGGATGTGGTTATTGACAGAATCGAAAGCCTTGGCCAGATCAATGAATACGGCTGCACAGTAATGTTTCTTATCGATGGCGGTTAAGATATCATTTAGGACCTTGAGCGTGGCTGAGGTGCACCCATGACCAGCTCTGAAACCAGATTGCATAGCAGAGAAGGTATGGTGAGATGCGAAATGGTCGGTAATCTGTTTGTTGACTTGGCTTTCGAAGACCTTAGAAAGGCAGGGTAGGATAGATGTAGGTCTGTAGCAGTTTGGGTCAAGAGTGTCCCCCCCCTTTGAAGAGGGGGATGACCGCAGCTGTTTTCCAATCTTTGGGAATCTCAGACGACACGAAAGAGAGGTTGAACAGGCTAGTAATAGGGGTGGCAACAATTTCGGCAGATCATTTTTAGAAAGAAAGGGTCCAGATGGTCTAGCCCGGCTGATTTGTAGGGTCCAGATTTTGCAGCTCTTTCAGAACCTCAGCTGACTGGATTTGGGAGAAGGAGAAATGGGGAAGGCTTGGGCGAGTTGCTGTGGGGGGTGCAGTGCTGTTGACCGGGGTAGGGGTAGCTAGGTGGAAAGCATGGCCAGCCGTAGAAAAATGCTTATTGAAATTCTCAATTATAGTGGATTTATCAGTGGTGACAGTGTTTCCTATCTTCAGTGCAGTGGGCAGCTGGGAGGAGGTGTTCTTATTCTCCATGGACTTTAAAGTGTCCCAGAACTTTTTTTGAGTTTGAGTTAGTGCAAATTTCTGCTTGAAAAAGCTAGCCTTGGCTTTTCTAACTGCCTGTGTATAATGGTTTCTAACTTCCCTGAACAGCTACATATCACGGGGGCTGTTCGATGCTAATGCAGAACGCCATAGGATGTTTTTGTGTTGGTTAAGGGCAGTCATGTCTGGGGAGAACCAAGGGCTATATCTGTTCCTGGTTGTAAAATTCTTGAATGGGTCATGCTTATTTAAGATGGTTAGGAAGGCATTTAAAAAAAAAAATAACCAGGCATCCTCTACTAACGGGATGAGATCAATATCCTTCCAGGATACCCCGACCAGATCGATTAGAAAGGCCTGCTCACTGAAGTGTTTCAGGGAGCATTTGACAGTGATGAGTGGAGGTCGTTTGACCGCTGACCCATTTCGGGATGCAGGCAATGAGGCAGTGATCGCTGAGATCATGGTTGAAGACAGCAGAGGTGTATTTAGAGATGCCTGTGTTTAAGGCTTTGGGGAGGTACCTGGTAGGTTCATTGATAATTTGTGTGAGATTGAGGGCATCAAGCTTAGATTGTAGGATGCCTGGGGTGTTAAGCATGTTCCAGTTTAGGTCGCCTGGCAGCACGAGCTCTGAAGATAGATGGGGGGCAATCAGTTCACATATGGTGTCCAGAGCACAGCTGGGGGCAGAGGGTGGTCTATAGCAGGCGGCAACAGTGAGAGACTTGTTTTTAGAGAGGTTGATTTTTAAAAGTAGAAGTTCAAATTGTTTGGGTACAGACCTGGATAGTAGGACAGCACTCTGCAGGCTATCTTTGCATGACGAGGGATCGTTGTTAAAATGTAGCAGGGTGAATGTGGTGTTGAGGATGGGATTTTCACCCTAAGTGGCTTTAGTGGTTGGTTTGCCAATGACTTCCACTTCCACACACATACACTTTCAACAACAGACCCCCATCACACACTCGCATAAAGGTAAACACACACTCCCTCTGTATATACATAAATGCGTGTGCAAGCACACACACACACCCTTTACGGTCAGTCAGAAGGGTCTCTGGCACCCAGCCGAAGACCTTATTAGGAGATAAAGGAATTCAACCACATACCCAGCCACCTTTCTCATCTGTGTCTCTCTCTCTCTCTCATATTCAACCACATACCCACTCCTCTCCTGTTTGCCCCTCTCTTCCTTCCCCCTCTCTCTCACTCCCCACCCACCTCTCACTCTCTCCTTCACTCTCTCCCCCTCTCTCTTTGTTTCTCTCTTCCTTCCCTCTCTGCCCTCTCACTCTCTCCTTCACTCTCTCCCCCTCTCTCTTTGTTTCTATCTTCCTTCCCTCTCTGCCCTCTCACTCTCTCCTTCACTCTCTCCCCACTCTCTCTTTGTTTATCTCTTCCTTCCCTCTCTGCCCTCTCACTCTCTCCTTCACTCTCTCCCCCTCTCTCTTTGTTTCTCTCTTCCTTCCCTCTCTGCCCTCTCACTCTCTCCTTCACTCCGTCCCCCCATTCTCCTTCTCTGTCTGTCGGTCTCTTTCTCTCTCTCTCTCTCTCTCTCCCTCCTCCCTCGGTTTTATCATCGGCATTATTCCAACACATATTGATGATGTCTCTACCCCTCTGCTATTCCGCAGTCTGGATAAAAAGGATGTGTCATCTTGAGGTTATGTCCCAGTACTCCTGGAGAGGAGCCATATTTTCCCCGTCTCTTTTAACACATCACCAGTGACGGGTGAAAGCAGAATGGTGGAAGGACCGCTCCAGTCTAGTCCGTTCACCTGTCAAGTCAGGTCAGATTAGTGGTTGTGACAGAAAGCATGAAGTACAGTACCTAAACTACACGGACCCCCTTTCTCTCACGGCTAGAGATTTCCTGATAAATAAAACATTCCGTTTTTTTTATACCTCAGTGTATATCAGAATATATCAGGAACTCTAAAACTATTATTGAAGTTAACCGATGTCGACCACATGCTCTTTCTCTCTCTCTTTCTCTTTTTCGCTCTCTCTCTCTCTTTCTCCCCCCCCAGGTAACCAGGACATGTGTGGTGTGGAGCTGCGTATTGAGGAGCTCAGGCATCACTACAGAGTAGAACACGCTGTGGCAGATGGAGCTAAGAATGTCCTCCGGCTACTGGGGGCCAGCAAGGTCCAGGATAAGAAGGCCCTGTCAGAGGTACACACCACATGCATGTGCAGACACACAGAACATGAACACACAAAACAGAACTCATTGCGTGCAAACTCACTCTACATGGATGCATATGAGTCCATACATACTGTACATAATTACCTTCACGTCCGAACACACACTTACAACCCCATTCTCCAGGGTTGTGTTCATTGGGTACAAACAAGTGAAAATGTGTCCAAACAGAATTTGAAAATAAACCTTCTTTTGAAGTTAATTTAAACTTTTTCATGCCTACCGCGCACGACCCTGGTTTGGTCTTTAGGGTCTCACCCCTATCCTTCCAAATCCCCAAATCTCTCTAGGCCCAGTCATTTGTAAACGCACACTTCTATACAGTACATACACTCCTGGTCTATTTTCGAGTATCTCACCCCCCCCATCTCTTCCAGGCCCAGTGTCGTCTGAGCGAGGCGTCCCAGCGGTTGGACCTCCTGAGGGACTCTCTGGACCAGCGTCTGGCCGACCTGCCGGAGGACCACCCCAAGGCCTGCCTCATCAAGGAGGAACTAGTCCTGGCCTCCTCCCCGGCCTTCAGCTCCCGCCACAGTGCCCCCTACCTTCACAACCAGTACAGCACCCTCAGCAAGCCCTCCCCGCTCACTGGTGAGAGACACTGGTCTAAATGTGTCAATAGGATTCAATAATCTACTAATATAATATACCATTTAGCAGACGCTTTTATCCAAAGTGACTTAGTCATGCGTGCATACATTTGACATACATTCACACTCGTTCTGTTTCACTGGTGTCATGCCCTGGCTTATGGATTGTTCTTGATTGTGAACTATTGATAGTGGTTTTGTAGCGGTTAGCTTCACAATGCCAAAGCGGGCACAATATCTAGATTGTTTCAAATTAACTTTGATAGGAGCATCTTTACATCAAGTGATGAAGCTTTTGCTTTAGGTTAGATGGTGGTGTCTCGGGAACATGACCCATGTGCTCACTGTCTTTCTCTGACCCCGCCCCCTTGTCTTCAGGTACTCTCCAGGTGCAGCTACTGGGCTGTGTGGGGGTGTTGGAGGTGGTCCCGGGGCGCAGTAAGGGCACGGCGGTCATGCTGCCCTGCTACAGCCCCGGGGAGGGACGCTCCTTCATGAACCGCAGCAGCAAGAGCAACCTGTACGGACGCAGCGGGAGCGTCAGTGGCAAGACTCCCAGCAAGACCGACGAACTCTCCTGTGAGTGGCTCGGGTAGAGTGTGTGTGTGTGTCAAATGAACCATACCGTTACCATGGAATTACCCATATGGATTGTGCTGTTAAATGGATGTTTATGTACAGGTGTATTTGTGTAATGTGTGTGTGTGTGTGTGTGTGTGTAGCGGAGGTGAGTGCGGTGCTGAAGATGGATAACTCAGTGGTGGGTCAGACAGCCTGGAAGAGTGTAGGGGAGCAGGCCTGGGACCAGACCTTCACTGTGGAGCTAGAGAGGGTGAGAGGTCACACACACACACACACACACACACACACACACACACACACACACACACACACACACACACACACACACACACACACACACACACACACACACACACACACACACACACACACACACACACACACACACACACACACACACAGAAACAGAAACACACAGAGACTATGCTTAGACAAGTACAAATGTCCTCTCTGTCTCTCACACGCATGTACTCACTCATACACACAAAATAAACCAGTCTTCACACACTCGTACTCCTACACTTCGGAGTCAGCTCACTGAAGAGGTATCATGTGTCTGTGTGTATCTTAGTTGGAACCTGTTAGGTGTGTGTGTTCCAGTCCAGGGAGATGGAGATAGCAGTGTACTGGAAGGACTACCGCTCGCTGTGCGCTCTCAAGTACCTGAAGCTGGAGGACTTCCTGGACAACCAGAAACACAGAGTTCAGCTGGACCTGGAGCCTCAGGGGCTGCTTCTGGCTGAGGTAGGTTTCAACACACACAGACACACACACACGCTGTGAACTTGATGTCATTAAAGAAGTATCAAAACCGTGTTTGGTAATTCAGTTGATAGATCCATTATATAGAGTGCAGGTGTGATGTGTGTGATTTTGTTGTTCAGGTGATATTCTTCAACCCGGTGTTTGAGAGAGTCACACGCCTTCAGAGACAGAAGAAGGTCTTCTCCAGACAGCACGGTGAGAGAGGGCAGTGGGAAATCCAGAACTTACTGGTACAGTGGATATCTTACTTCAGTTTTTCCCCACAGAACTAGGATGAGATTGTATTTCTATGGCATTTTTTATTATGATGAAAATGGAAGGGTTGACCTCACCATAGCATCTCCTTGTGGTCATAACAGATTTAACAGCATGGTGTCTTTTAAAAGATGGGTGCGTTTGCTGTTGTGTAGAGCTGGATTTATTGTGTGTGATTGTGGTGTGTGTGTTTGATCTGTTTTCGAACTGTTCCCGGTGTGTGTTTGATCTGTTATGGTGTGTGTTTGAACTGTTCCGGTGTGTGTTTGAACTGTTCCGGTGTGTGTTTGATCTGTTCCGGTGTGTGTTTGAACTGTTCCGGTGTGTGTTTGATCTGTTCCGGTGTGTGTTTGATCTGTTATGGTGTGTGTTTGATCTGTTCCGGTGTGTGTTTGATCTGTTCCGGTGTGTGTTTGATCTGTTCCGGTGTGTGTTTGAACTGTTCCGGTGTGTGTTTGATCTGTTCCGGTGTGTGTTTGATCTGTTCCGGTGTGTGTTTGATCTGTTCCGGTGTGTGTTTGAACTGTTCCGGTGTGTGTTTGATCTGTTCGGTGTGTGTTTGATCTGTTCGGTGTGTGTTTGAACTGTTCCGGTGTGTGTTTGATCTGTTCGGTGTGTGTTTGATCTGTTCGGTGTGTGTTTGATCTGTTCCGGTGTGTGTTTGATCTGTTCCGGTGTGTGTTTGATCTGTTCCGGTGTGTGTTTGATCTGTTCCGGTGTGTGTTTGATCTGTTCCGGTGTGTGTTTGATCTGTTCGGTGTGTGTTTGATCTGTTCCGGTGTGTGTTTGAACTGTTCCGGTGTGTGTTTGATCTGTTCCGGTGTGTGTTTGATCTGTTCCGGTGTGTGTTTGATCTGTTCCGGTGTGTGTTTGATCTGTTCCGGTGTGTGTTTGATCTGTTCCGGTGTGTGTTTGATCTGTTCCGGTGTGTGTTTGATCTGTTCCGGTGTGTGTTTGATCTGTTCCGGTGTGTGTTTGATCTGTTCCGGTGTGTGTTTGATCTGTTCCGGTGTGTGTTTGAACTGTTCCGGTGTGTGTTTGAACTGTTCCGGTGTGTGTTTGATCTGTTCCGGTGTGTGTTTGAACTGTTCCGGTGTGTGTTTGAACTGTTCCGGTGTGTGTTTGATCTGTTCCGGTGTGTGTTTGCAGGCAAGGCTTTCCTGAGAGCTCGTCAGATGAACGTTGACATTGGGACCTGGGTCCGACTGCTGAGGAACGCTATCCCCACCGTCAACAACACCGGAACCTACAGCCCCAATGCACACAACCTCAACTCTGGGTAATACACACACAGACACACGACTTGGTGTGTGGCCCACATAAGCAACTTGTACCCAAGTATCTACTCCTCAAATTCATCCCTCTACTTGTTGAATGAACTCCACGTAGCATGCTGTGCACTCTGAACCCTGTAGCTAACGACCCTTTTGTGTCTGTATGTATGTGTGTGTTTGTATGTTTGCATGTGTTTTGCACGTGTTTTCAGGGAGATCTCAGTGGAGAAACTAAGTCTGGACAGTGACTCTCCAGTCAGACATGATTACAGGAGAGACTCTGATAATAACACCCCGGTGAGAGAGGGCCAGAAAGACACCAAACCCAATAAGAGAATATCAAAATACAACGTGAGAGGAACCTCACACACTTTCTCTCTCACTCCTGGCTTTGCTTCTTCCCTCCATCTCTCTATCCCCTTCTTCTCCCTCTGCTCTCTTTTTCTCAGGAGCGGTTGCCAGTGATTGAGCCCTTCTCTCCCCCAGACCTCACCCCTGATCGCCCTGCCCAAACCCCCCCTCTGAGCAGGTGTGCACCCACACTCGTTCCCACGGATGCGGCCACTATGCAGACACACTAATCGTCATTTACATACACCTACACACACACAATGGTTTCACACACACAACAATGTTATATTGGCAGCTACAAGTGACCATGTGCCTTCCAGGCACCTCCGTTAACATATGAACTGTTGAATGCAGTACAGACCTCTGGCCATGCTGGGCCAGTCACTGTGTTTACTGTGTAGATATCATTTATTGTGGTAATGTGTGTGTCTCTCTACAGTAAACATAAGAAACCCCTGTGCCTCCAGGACTTCAGGCTGATCGCTGTGCTGGGCCGGGGACACTTTGGAAAGGTTTTCTAACCTCCCTCTGGCCTTAAAGTTCAAATAAACACTTTGATTTAGTCTGAAATGTGACCTTTGAACCCATTCTGTTTTACTTGTCCTCTCTCTTAGGTGCTGCTGTCAGAGTATAAGAAGACAGGAAGTATATACGCCATCAAGGCCCTGAAGAAAGGAGACATTGTTGCACGGGACGAGGTGGAGAGGTATGTGTTTCTCTCTCTCTCTGTGTGTGTGTGTGTGTGCGTGTGTGCGGACCTTTCATTTATGCATTTACAAACGTTTTTACATGACTGCCACCATTTGTCATCACACAGGGCTTGAAATTGATCTCTGAAAGCACAGATCTCATGTTCACCACCTCTGTTGTTGTTTTCCTCCTCCTCCTGCCTCCAGTCTGATGTGTGAGAAGCGTATCTTTGAGACGGTGAACGTCTCCCACCACCCCTTCCTGGTCAACCTGTTTGCGTGTTTCCAGACCCCGGAACACGTGTGCTTCGTCATGGAGTACACGGCTGGCGGTGACCTCATGATGCACATCCACGCTGATGTCTTCACTGAACCACGGGCTGTGTACGTAGTGCCAGAGTGTGTGTGTACTCCATTTTGTTTTTTGAAGAGGTGTCTTACATGTTTCTGTCTACAGGTTCTATTCAGCCTGTGTGGTTCTGGGGCTGCAGTTTCTCCATGACCACAAGATTGTGTACCGGTGAGTCAACAACACACTCAACACACATCTACTCTCTTAGCGTTCCATCCAAGTCCCTGACCGGTCTGTAACGTCTCCTCCCTCCTCCAGAGACCTTAAACTAGACAACTTACTGCTGGATACAGACGGATATGTAAAGATTGCCGACTTTGGACTCTGTAAAGAAGGTGAGTGGTCAGAAGTTTGTTGACTCTTTACACTTTTATGAAGCATACGTCTGGATACCTAGTGTGTGTGTGTGTGAACACTTATGTGAGCGTGAGTTTTGTGTGTGTCTGCCTGCGTGCGTCTCTTTCTGCCTGCATGCGCAACACTGTGTAATAACATCTCCCCCTCTATAGGGATGGGCTATGGGGACAGGACCAGTACGTTCTGTGGTACTCCAGAGTTCCTGGCCCCTGAGGTCCTGACCGACACCTCTTACACCAGAGCAGTGGACTGGTGGGGCCTTGGAGTCCTCGTCTATGAGATGCTGGTGGGAGAGGTAAGACATCATTGAAGACTTGGACAAAATATAGCTATGGAAGGACAGAAAATATCTCTTCACTCTTTATTTGAGTAGACCTATTAAATGAACGTCACTTGGTAGCAGTATACATACAGTGAACAGAAATGTACTATCTTTTCCGTGATGCGACATCCCCTTGGGTTTGGTTTTTCTGTCTATTATTGTGAGGTCAGGTATTTAGAAATGGGCTTCCCACTCAACTGTCTGAGTGTATTTCTCTGCTAGTCGCCCTTCCCTGGTGACGATGAGGAGGAGGTGTTTGACAGCATCGTGAATGACGAGGTCCGCTACCCACGATTCCTCTCCACAGAGGCCATCGCCATCATGAGGAGGGTAAGTGGCCACACACACACTCACACCATAGGTCCATGATCGGTGGCACCTCACAGATTTGCCCATTTAATGATGGTAATGTTGTAGTTCTTGTCTCTTTGATTCATGATTCTGTTTACCTGGGAACAGCAGTTCTGATAAGACTCTCTCAATAACCCCTATAATTCTCTCGTTAGCAAGTTTAGTATAACAGCTGGTAATTTGACTTCTATAATGTGTGTGTGTGTGTGTGTGTGTGTGTGTGTGTGTGTGTGTGTGTGTGTGTGTGTGTGTGTGTGTGTGTGTGTGTGTGTGTGTGTGTGTGTGTGTGTGTGTGTGTGTGTGTGTGTGTGTGTGTGTGTGTGTGTGTGTGTGTGTGTGAACAGCTGTTGAGGAGGAACCCAGAGAGAAGACTAGGCTCTGGTGAGAAAGATGCTGATGAGATAAAGAAACAGCCTTTCTTCCGGGTGAGTCAGAAATCCGTGACACCATATTCATCTTTTTCCATTTCTCTTCATCCCACACTTTTTTCTTTTACAGGAACATATTTTTCCACCATGATTTAGCTTTTTGTTAACTCTTTTTCTCTCTCCCTCTCCTCCAGGGTCTGGATTGGGAGGCCCTGCTACAGAGGAAGCTGCCCCCTCCCTTCGTTCCCTCCATCAAGGGCCGAGAGGACGTCAGCAACTTCGACGAGGAGTTCACCACTGAGCCTCCCACCCTGACACCGCCGCGCGAGCCCCGCAAGCTCTCCCGCAAGGACCAGGATGGCTTCTGCGACTTCGACTACGTCTCCGACCTCTGCTAGGGATCGAGAGGTCGTGACCTCTATCACGTGATCATATGAGGGTCATGGGGTCACGGCAGTCTGCAAGGGTGGTCTGCTGCATCCACCACACTGTGAATGTGATATGAGAAACTGAGAAGGGTCGGTCTTTAGTGTAGTCTGTCTGTGTGGGAGGTATGAACTAGAGGAGATTCATGCAGACCCAGGCCAAGACTCTGTGGCTGTGTTGCTATGTACACTCTATGGCTGTGCTTTTGTCTTTTGTTTTTTGTTTGTTTGGATACACTGCAGCAGGATCTCACATAACTGTGAGAAGGGGCCCATCAAGAGGACTACTGGTTGATGGGAAATGAAGTTCTGTTACAATGAGACATAACTATGTTTTCCAAAGGAAAAGAAGAAAGAAAAAAAGAAGCTGTGACGCCCGTTAAGCTTGTGCCACCTCCTCCCTATCTAGAACACTCCAATGGCTGTGTCCTTACGAGAACTTGTCATAACATGTGTAACTTCTACTACACAGTCAACCCCTTTAACTTTGCCTTACAGTTCCATCCTCCTTTGTGCCAGTGTTGTAGCCTGCTCTGAGGATAGAGGAGGATCTCCATGTAACGTTCAGGGTTGGGATCCATTCCATTTCAATTCAGTTAATTCAGGAAGTCAATTGGAATTTCAGTTTATTTCCTGAATTGAAATGGAATGGACCCCAACCCTGGTTCCTTCATACTGTGACAAAACACAAATAATATTTGGGAGAGGGTGTGGTGGGGTAGGTGCATGGCTTGAAATGATGCCTTACATTTCTACTGGGATCTATAGAAATGCATTTCATTTTGTTATTTTGTGGTCCTTAGTAACCAACTGTGGTCCTTGGTATGCAATAAGGGTGATAATGTTTTACATTAATGCTAAGAGGAGAAAAGGAAGTACCTCCATCTGCCTATCAAAATGGTTTCTTAAAGGAAGGTGAATCAACAGTGTGTAGAATCATATATATATATATTACTCTACATTGTTGTGAACAATCACCCATCAAGTTACCCAATGCTAGTCTTGTGTCTCAAAAGGGGTAAAGAACCACTGCTTGGAGGAACGGTCAATTCTGATCCAACCAGATCACCAGTGCATTCACAATGGGCAATTGTTGCCCTTTTAACATTCTTTAAAATGTTCTGATTTTAGTTCTTATTATGGCAAAAAAAATCGACGCTGACCGTGCTTTTGGTTCTGTTTTTGGTTGATGATGAAGTTGTTGAGAAAAGCCACAGAGAGCGTTATTGAATTTATCCTGTTGCCTTTTAATTGGTCCATTCTGTGAATTTTATATAAGGGTGTGTCATGTGGCAGTCTACACCTGTGCCATTTGGTCATATTTGACACACACACAAAAGAAAAGCTGAAGGATGCATGTCTCGTTCCTAACATTTAAATATTCACACTAACACACACTGAGAGACTTTAATGCTCAAGACACTCAAATTCAATCAGTGGCATGAAGCGGAAACACATTGAAGCAATGAATCATGCTCAGGCTTCTCCAGGTTCAAGTGACCATTAAGAACGGATCTAGGATCAGTTTGACTTTAGATCAGAATTTAAGAGGCAGCTTCATCCTCCAACTACAATACATGCTCATCTGCAGAAGTCATTAGAAAACATACTTGACCTCCCTTGTCTGTGTATGGGGGTGTGTTCTGAATCATGTTTGTCTGGCTGCAGACTACTTGTGTCTGGCTGCAGACTATCATGTGTACGACTATACAAAAGGAAGTGAAAGTAAGAGATGAGTTATTTATAAAGAAAATCTGGTGGAAAAACGTGTGTATATGGTTTACTGTGTTTGATTGGGCGTCTCATCAGACCATTCTGTCACCTCACTGCTATTAATACAATACTGTATCTTCACAAGTAAGATGGTCATAAAACAAAAGTAATTTTTAAACAAGCTTTACCATGTAAACTCATGAAGAATATCCTGTAAGTATCAACTCATGTCCTCTCGAATTAATGTATGAAACAAAAAAAATAGATGCAAACATCCACTTTCAAACATACAAGCAAGCCAATTTCCTATGGAAATGTCTGACCTGAGAATGTTTCAAACAGGGAGGGCATTGGGACATCAGCCGTCCCTGCCTGTATAATCCACAAGAGAGGGAGTCTAGAGCTAGCTGGTTACACTCGATGGTGCCAGAGAGGATTTACTCCGCCCAAAATCTGTCCGAGTGAGATTAGCCCTTTTCTGTACGGAGGTATATGAGAGTGTCGGAAGTTGAATTACGTTAGGTTTATTTGATCGAATAGACGTTTCGTAATGTTTAGGCTATTACACATTTATTGATATAAGATAATGAACGTGGCATTCTGGCAACTGAGTTAAACGACTTAGTTGTGCATGTTAACATTCGTATATGCCCTCTCGTTGGCTAGAATGGTCCCACCTGATTGCGCCTGCCTTCAATCATTGAGGGCATGTATTTCCATCGTTAAAGTGGTCACTCGGTTATCTACTCAAATATAGATCATCTTTGATAGTGTTCAAAATTTCAAGATGTCGTCGCTGGAACAGAGACTCTCTCGAATCGAGGAGAAACTAAAGCAAGAAAATAAAGAAGCTCGTAGAAGAATTGACCTCAATATCGACATGAGTCCACAACGTTCACGTCCGAGGCCAAGTGAGTATCCGTGGGGGAGTCGGTAACCGAGAGAGGACGGAAAATAAGCGAAAGGAGAGGCAGAGAGAGGGTGTGATAGGGATATGCTGCTGCTGTTAGTTAACATGCTAACAGGCTAAATGGATAAACAAATACCCCAGCTCGGGACGTTGCCCTGCCCAGAGATGTCATGTGTGTGCATGCATATAACATATCAACAACTTTTTGAAACTATGTAAGCCAGCATTTGATATCAGTGCAACGGTGTAACAGAAACAACTCAATTTAAATCCCGAACTGTGTTTTGTTTCGGTCCTATCAACTGCTGGCTAGCTCTAGCAGGCCTTATCATCCATCCGTCAGACAATTTGTTGTTAATTTCTCGGCACGGAACAATTAGCTGTCTTTCAGTATTTGACATGTATATCTGGTCTAATATGGTTCATTAAGCAGACATGGCTTGTGTGTGTATATACATTTCTAGCGAAACTTCCAGTATGATTTTGACCGAGTCAATGTTAGTAGCCAGTTAGCTCGAAAAGCGAACGTTAGCTTAACGCAGCTTGCCAGTTAGTTGCGTGAACAAACTTGCCAGCTATAACGTTCAAGATAGCTAGCAAGCTACCCCTGAAAGTGGCTCTTGTCACGTCACATATTGCACGAATATTGTGCTGTTAGTAAGTACAACACTAAACGGCTGTTATCTTTTTGGTGTTTCCATTTTCTAAACCAATTTTATATGTCTGATAAGCCCGTGATTTGTTTCGCATGAATGCTGTTCTCATATTTTGGGCATGATTGATATTTCGGCAGTCTTGTTAATCTTTGGCAGATAATGTTTTGGTCATAATGTAGACGAACACATCTGGCATAATATAACTGGCTAGTTAGACTTTTCCAGCCAAGCCACCAAAATGCACCATGTGGAATTTATCCCAACAGCCCTGATTTAGGATCAGTTTACAGCCGATATGAAGGTCAAACATTTCAAACAGGCTCCTGCCCAATACTTATGGGTGAATTTCATCTTGAACCATTCAATGCCAGCCACATTTAGTGTAATGTGGTGATATGGGTACTCAACCCTATGCTGATAGTGGTGGTGGTGTCCTGATGTCAATTGCTATACTTTTCAATCAGGGTATTTGATGTTTTCTTCTCACTTATCTTCCCCAACAAATCGGACAACGTGAATGATCCAGTGGTGTTAGCTTTACAACCAGCCTCATTGGAAAGCTAATGGCACGGGAAAGCAAAGATGGTGTGGTAATGCCTCCCTCTTATTTTTGACGAGCTCAGCATTTGAGGTGCTACTGGTTTTTATTTTCGCACACACAGAATATCAACTGGTGTATCTGAGGTGCTCTTGATTGATTGAGCCTTCCTTCATTTTGTTTTGTGTGTGCGTGTTAGTATGGGGTTGTAGTTCATTGGTATTTGTGTGGTAGTTTATTGGTGAGTCTCTGTGGGTGTTAGACAGGGTATGTGTGAGTACCTGGCACTGAACAGTGCAGTAATGTGCACGTGTGTATTTTCTCTCCTCTGTCCAGTCATCGTGATCCAGCTCAGTCCTGCTCCAGCTCCTTCCCAGCGTGCAGGTATCATTCAATCATTGCTCTCTCTCTCTGCCACTGCACCCTCCATCCTTCTCTCTCTTTCTCACAGTCCATTCTTTATCACTCTCCTTTCTCTCCCCATCTCCATGTCACCCCTCCTATTCATTGGCATGGGAACATTTCACCCTCAGTAGCTCAGAACAGAACGTACAGAGGCTAGTAACTTCATATATTCTTCAGATGGTTTCACCAAACCTGAATGACTGGCCTGAATGATACCTTACCAGCGCTTATACATTGTCTTTAGTTTTTAATTTAGACTTAAATTAATTGCAGTCCACAACACACAGACAATGTATTCTCCTCTCACAAAATGTGTAATATGCTAAGGCTATTGTTGTGTAAAATTGGTATTTAGCCTTAAATTGTGTACAGCACACCTAAAATATTCTAGAACTATTCTGACCCGTTTTTTATTTTCAAGTGGCCATTTGCACTGTATCCCCAGTTGGTCGTCACTCTCACCTCCACTCTAATCTCATTCTCCCTCCATCCCTTCTCCATGTGTGAGTGCCAGTGGCAGGGCAGTGCAGTGAGTGTGTATGCCTGGGTCTGTGTGTGAGGATATTATTAACCCCTGTTTTGCTGGATGCAGAGACATGGTGCATGTGGCTTCCTGGACGATTTTTATTAGTCTAATCCAGCATCCCACCATCGGTTGGTCTGCAGGAGTGCTGCTGTGGCCAAATCTGACCACCTCTTCATGTCGGAAGACTTGTCCTTCAGTCTGTTTGTCATGTCTTCCATCCAGGCTGGGCCTATGTCTGTGTCCAAGCTGGCATTCTCTTTGCTCTGCAGTTCAGGCTGTCTGACAAGTCCATTTCTGTCTGTCTTGTTGTGCGTCTGTCGGTCTGTTTCTTCCATGCTCTCTTTCTCAGGGTCAGATAGTGTTCTTTGTGCGCTAACTAAGCATTCTCTCCTGGTCTCCTGGCATCCCTCTTGCAGTGGCACTGTCAATTGCCAGAGGTGCCTAAGTGGCTGTGTGTGTCTGTCTGGATCTAGTATGTGGACTGTCTGGTCTTTGCCAAACCAATAATTGCCCTGAGTCTACTACTAACCCCCACTAACCGATTCTCTCCAGTGAGCAGGTCCTGGCTGCAGGTGATTGAACCAAGGATAAAAGCTACTGCCTGGCGGTTCATTTTTCTCTTGAAAAGGCGTTTTAAAGAACTGCTCAACACTACCTCGTTGCTTTGAAAACCTCAAACAAACCAAAGGCTCCAAAGGGTGCCCTTTGCCAAATGGCCCCATTCACAGATTAGGAATGGTGTGCTCTTCAGTGTATAAAACATATATGAATTGATTTCATCTGAAGAAAATACATTGAACGTCTGAACTGAGGGTTGGTGGGGATTTTGTAGCCCTCTCCATGTCGTCTTCAGAGTGGTCTCTGAGGTCCGAGATCACTGAGAGCGCTACAATGTTCTGCAGCAGAGGGTCCACTCCATTTGGTGCTGCTAGCTAGATACTGACTGAGCAGCAGTCTGAACACATTGTCTGTTTGTGTGGTTGCATGGCGGGTCAAAGCTAACACTACTCTCGTAGCTGGTCTCCACTGCTCAGTGCTCACCCTGTGTATATCCCTTTGAAGTGTTGTCTCCTTGAACAATAACACTTTTTGCCTTTGTCAAATTAGGAAGTAAAAATGGATCGATTGAACAAGCCTTCAAGTTCAATTGAAGTTGTTTACCTATGCTTTGCTAATATACAGGCTAAGGGTTGTCTTGCTGTTGCTAATACTTTAGGAATGTCTTGTCGAAGTGTTTTGTATTGTGGTCTATAGACATTCACAGCCGACCTCTGTAGACTGAACTGATATCGTTCTACTTACACTGGCCTGCTCTGTCTGTCCGTCAAGGTGAAATTGAGCATGGACTGCTTTCATTCACACCATTTCCCCTTACAGTGCACTACTTTTGACCAGGACCCTTAGGGCTCTCATAGGGCTCTGGTCTATAGTGCACTGGGGGGGGCATTTGGGATGCACACTAAATGGGTACAAACTGAGAGGCAATGGATGAGACCTTGAAGTAGAATGACAATTAATTTTATAAGCCAACTGTGCATTCAGAAAGTATTCAGACCCCTTCACTTTTCCCACAATTTGTTACGTTAGCCTTATTCTAAAATATATGACATTTGTTTTTCTTTATCAATCTACACAATACCCCATAATGACAAAGCAAGAACTGTTTTTAGATTTTTTTGCGATTAAAAAAAATGAGCTGATATCACATTTGATGTAAGTATTCAGACTGTTTACTCAGGACTTTGCTCTCCTTAATGCAACCTCTGTGTCAGATTTCAAAAACTTGACTGAAAAAGCATACCATGCAATAATCTGAGACTGCGCTCAGAAATAATACAATTAGCCGCCATGTTGGAGTCAACAGAAAAATATTCCCTTACCTTTTGATCTTCATCAGAATGCACTCCCAGGAATCCCAGGTCTACAATAAATGCTTGATTTGTTCAATAATGTCCGTTATGTCCAATTAGCTACTTTTGTTAGCGCGTTTGGTATACATATCCAAACGCTTTCTTCGGTCAAAAAGTTATTACAGGTCGAAGACACATTTAAAACTAAGTACAGAATCAATCATTAGGATGTTTTTTATCATAAATCTTCAATAAAGTTCCAACCGGAGAATTCCTTTGTCTGGAGGAATGGAACGCAAGTCAATATCACGTGGAATGCGCGTGACCAGGAAATGGCTCTCTGCCAGTAAGGTAGCTCTCTCAGCTCTTATTCAGTCCCATAACACAGTAGAATCCTCATTCAAGTTTCTAAAGACGGTTGACATCTAATGGAAGCCCTAGGAAGTGCAACTTCATTCCTATCCCAATGTGAATTCAATTGGGCCTGGTTTGAAAATCCACCAACCTCAGATTTCTCACTTTCTGTTTGGATTTCTTCACAGGTTTTTGCCTGCCATATGAGTTCTGTTATACTCAGACATCATTCAAACAGTTTTAGGAACCTCAGTGTTTTCTATCCAATACTACTAATAATATGCATATATTAGCAACTGAAACTGAGGAGCAGGCTGTCTACTCTGGGCACCTCTGGGCAGCTTTCATCCAAGCTACTCAATAGTGCCCCTGCAGCCATAAGAAGTTAAGGATCTCTCTGCGCTTTGCTCTGTTCATCTTTCCCTCAATCCTGACTAATCTCCCAGTGCCTGCCTCTGAAAAACATCACAGAATAATGCTGCCACCACCATGCTTCACCGTATGGATGGTGCCAGGTTTCCTCCAGATGTGACGCTTGGCATTTAGGCCAAAGAATCCAATCTCTATTTCATCAGACCAGAGAATCTTGTTTCTCATGGTCAGAGTCCTTTAGGTGCCTTTTGGCAAACTTCAATCGGGCTGTCATGTGCCTTTTTACTGAGGATTGGCTTACGTCTGGCCACTACCATAAAGGCATGATAGGTGGAGTGCTGCAGAGATGGTTGTCTTTCTGGAAGGTTCTCCCATCTCCACAGAGGAACTCTGGAGCTCTGTCAGTGACCATCGGGTTCTTGGTCACCTCCCTGACCAAGGTCCGATTGCTAAGTTTGGCCGGGCGGCCAGCTCTAGGAAGAGTCTTGGTGGTTCCAAACTTCCTCCATTTAAGAATGATGGATGCCACTGTGTATTTGGGGACCTTCAATAATGCAGACATTTTTTGGTACCCTTCCCCAGATCTGTGCTTCGACACAATGTCTCAGAGCTCTACGATAAAGTCCTTCGACCTCATGGCTTGGTTTTTGCTCTGACGTAATCTGTCTGCTGTGGGACCTTTTTATAATAGACAGGTTTGTGCCTTTCCAAATCATGTCCAATCAATTGAAATTACCACAGGTGGACTCTAATCAAGTTGTGGAAACATCTCATGGATGATCAATGGAAACAGGGTGCACCTGAGCTCAATTTCGACTCTCATAGCAAAGGATCCTAATACTTATGTAAATAAGTATAAGTTCTGGGGTTTTTTGGAATACATTTGTAAAAATGTCTAAACCTGTTTTTGCTTTGTCATTATGGGGTATTGTGTGTAGATTAAGGAAAATTGTTTATTTAATCAATTTTAGAATAAGGCTGTAACACAATGTGGAAAAAGTCAAGGGGTATGAATACTTTTCTGAATGCACTGTAGACCTGTAACTGTCTGTTTTTTTTTAATAGCCCATCAGTGACTGAGTTAGTATTGGAGCGCTGGGATTTTTCTATGTGGCTACATATCCTTAGGTCTCTCTCTGTGTCACTGTTTGGTCAAAGAGCTAGATAGATTCCATTACAACGCTGACCTCTTCAATGCTGTAAGCTCAATGATCATTAAGAAGAGAGATTAGGAAAGAGTGGAATGGATTACAGTAACACTAGTCTGGGTGCCAGTCTGTTTCTGACAACGACAAGGTTCCTAAAGCAGAAACGGTCTAAAACCGACTGGCCCCAGGCTATAATAAAGCACAGCCCCAGTCTTATTCTTTTACCTTCCCTTCTAAATGATCCTCCTCTCCTGCTCCCCACCCCCCAGCTCTTCAGCTGCCCCTGGCTAACGACGGAGGGGGGAGTCGCTCCTCGTCCTCTGAGAGCTCACCCCAGCACCATTCCTACCCCAGCCGCCCGCGACACATGCTCAACCTGCCCACGCCACAGTACGGCATGGTGAAGAGCCTGGAGAAGTAAGACAAACGGAGCATGCACACACGTGCATGAAGCACATGCACACTGAGCATTCATGTTCTGGAAAGGGATACCGAAAGTTTAAAAAAACAAAAATAATACAAAAAAACGCTTCCATATACACGCATCCGTCAAATGACGCACCTAACGTTTTTGTGTCTGTGCCGTGTCCCCTTAGTGCGGAGATAGACCAGAAGCTGCAGGAGATCATGAAGCAGACAGGCTACCTAAAGATTGACGGCCAGGTAAGGGACTCTCATTGCCTGAATTTATTTTTTGTATTTCTCTCTACTCATTAAAATAATGTGCTGTTTTGACAAGGGGACACCATTATAACTGGATATCATACACACAGCATTATGGGTACTGTAGTACATCATGCTACGTATTAGAGGTCGACCGATTTGTGATTTTCCAATACCGATGCTGATTATTGGAAGACCAAAAAATCCGATGCCGATTAATCGGCCCATTTATTTTTTTCATTTTTTTGTAATAATGACAATTACAAAAATACTGAATGAACACTTATTTTAACTTAATATAATAAATCAATTTAGCCTCAAGTAAATAATGAAACATGTTCAATTTGGTTTAAATAATGCAAAAACAAAGTGTTGGAGAAGAAAGTAAAAGTGCAATATGTGCTATGTAAGAAAGGTAATGTTTCAGTTCCTTGCTCAGAACACATGAAAGCTGGTGGTTCCTTTTAACATGAGTCTTCAATATTCCCCGGTTAGAAGTTTTAGGTTGTAGTTATTATAGGAATTATAGGACTATTTCCCTCTACCATTTGTATTTCATTAACCTTTGACTATTGGATGTTCTTATCGGCACTTTAGTATTGCCAGTGTAACAGTATAGCTTCCGTCCCTCTCCTCACTCCTCCCTGGGCTCGAACCAGCAACACAGCGACAACAGCCACCATCGAAGCGGCGTTACCCATGCAGAGCAAGGGGAACAACTACTAGAAGGCTCAGAGCAAGTGACGTTTGAAATGCTATTAGCATGCGCTAACTAGCTGGCCATTACACTTCGGTTACACCAGCCTCATCTCGGGAGTTGATAGGCTTGAAGTCATAAACAGCGCAATGTTTGACGCACAACGAAGAACTGCTGGCAAAACGCACGAAAGTCCCGTTTGAATGAATGTTTACGCGACTGCTTCTGCCTACCACCACTCAGTCAGATACTTAGATGCTTGTATGCTCAGTCAGATTATATGCAATGCAAGACACGCTAGATAATATCTAGTAATATCATCAACCATGTGTAGGTAACTAGTGAAGATTGATTATTTTTTATAAGATAAGTTTAATGCTAGCTAGCAATTTACCTTGGCTTATTGCATTCGCGTAACAGGCAGTCTCCTTGTGGAGTGCAACGAGAGAGAGGCAGGTCGTTATTGCGTTGGACTAGTTAACTGTAAGGTTGCAAGATTGGATCCCCCGAGCTGACAAGGTGAAACTCTGTCGTTCTGCCCCTGAACAAGGCAGTTAACCCACCCTTCCTAGGCCGTCATTGAAAATAAGAATGTGTTCTTAACTGACTTGCCTAGTTAAATGAAGGGATATTTTTTTTAAATGGCGGCCAAAAATAATTCATCTGCCATTTAATCGGTCGACCTCCACTACATATGCCATGTATGTTTGTCATTGACATGTTGTGACTCGTCACCTGTTTCTCTCCTCAGCGGTACCCAGCCGAGGTCAGTGACCTGATCAGCGAGGGGGAGATCGGCAGCGGCACGTGCGGTCAGGTGTTCAAAGTGCGCTTCAAGAAGACGGGCCACGTCATCGCCGTCAAAGTAAGCCTTGTCCTCCAACTACAGCTTCTTGGCATTAAAACAATATACACTGCTCAAAAAAATCAAGGGAACACTTAACCTGTTGATGGTACAGGTTCCCCAAGTGGTACCACCCCCCCCCCCACGCTCAACTCAAAAGATGGCGCACAGAATGCAAAAATATTCTTAGAAATATTTAACCTCCACACATTAACAAGTCCAATAGCTCAAATGAAAGATAAACACCTTGTTCATCTAGCCAGCAGGTCAGATTTCTAAAATGTTTTACGGCGAAAACATATGCAATTTATATCCATAAATCTCTGTTTACAATGACGCCATGTTCAAAAAATGCTACTCAAATGTCCAGAGAAATTATGATAGCTCCACCAGATAACAAGCAATACACATCATAAACTTTGACTAAATATACATGTTCTACATATAGTTAGAAAGATACACTTCTTCTTAATGCAACCGCTGTGTTACATTTATTTTTAACATTACAGAATTCATTCACTAGTCAATAATCTGAGACTGCGCTCAGACAATAGCAATATTTCTCCGCTATGTAGGAGTCAACAGAAACACAAAATTACCACATAAATATTCCCTTGCCTTTGATGGTCTTCGATCAGAAGTCGTGGAAGGAGTCATACTTACCAAAAACAGCGTTTGGCTTTCAAGTCTGTGTATTTGGGTTATCAAACGCGACAAATTCCGGCTGAAATGCAGCCAAAATTCTAGGGGATGCGCATCAACTTCAAAATTACATATTATATGTCGACTAAACTGGTCAAACTAAGTGCAGAATCAAGCTTTAGGATGTTCTAAACGTGCAAAACAATTCTCAACTCGAACAGAAAAACTGACATTGTGTAGTGAATCTTGGAAGAAAGGGATCTCCAGACGCGACGTGCGCATGAGAGTGCATGTATGTTCGCGTGACCCGAAGGTTTCAGCCCGCCAAAGGGTGAGGGAGCGTGCGATTTTCACAATGAAACGCCCCATTGAAAGGAGACCTCGCGCTGAAGAGATAGAAACTGTTCCCAGATCCGTAGCTGGTTGGGAAGGGTGGGGGCGATGACGTCAAAGTTGGGCCAACTTTCCTGATGACGAGAAAGAGTTTGGGAGAATGGCTGCCCTGGGAGTTCTGCTTTACATACAGACATAATTTGAACGTTTTTAGAAGCTTTAGAGTTTTCTATTCAATAATAATTATTATATGCATATATTAGCAATTTTGGACAGATTTCTTTTCTGTTTACAATGGGCATGCAATTCCTCCAAAGGGGGCAGTATTCTACCTAGCCCTAACAGGTGGAAATTATAGGCAATTAGCAAGACACCCCCAATAAAGGAGTGGTTCTGCAGGTGGTGACAACAGACCACTTCTCAGTTCCTATACTTTCTGGCTGATGTTTTTGTCACTTTTGAATGCTGGCGGTGCTTTCACTCTAGTGGAAGCATGAGACTGAGTCTACAACCCACACAAGTGGCTCAGGTAGTGCAGCTCATCCAGGATGACACATCAATGCGAGCTGTGGCAAGAAGGTTTGCTGTGTCTGTCAGCGTAGTGTCCAGAGCATGGAGGCGCTACCAGGAGACAGGCCAGTACATCAGGAGATGTGGCAACAACCCAGCAGGAGGATCCCTACCTCCGCCTTTGTGCGAAATGACCTCCAGCAGGCCACAAATGTGCATGTGTCTGCTCAAACGGTCAGAAACAGACTCCATGAGGGTGGTATGAGGGCCCGATGTCCACAGGTGGGGTTTGTGCTAACAGACCAACACCGTGCAGGACGTTTGGCATTTGCCAGAGAACACCAAGATTGGCAAATTCGCCACTGGTGCCCTGTGCTCTTCACAGATGAAAGCAGGTTCACACTGAGCACATGTGACAGTCTGGAGACGCCATGGAGAACGTTCTGCTGCCTGCAACATCCTCCAGCATGACCGGTTTGGCGGTGGGTCAGTCGTGGGGTGGCATTTCTTTGGGGGGGCCGCACAGCCCTCCATGTGCTCGCCAGAGGTAGCCTGACTGCCATTCGGTACCGAGATGAGATCCTCAGACCCCTTGTGAGACCATATGCTGGTGCGGTTGGTCCCGGGTTCCTCCTAATGCAAGACGATGCTAGACCTCATGTGGCTGGAGTGTGTCAGCAGTTCCTGCAAGAGGAAGGCATTGATGCTATGGACTGGCCCGCCCGTTCCCCAGACATGAATCCAATTGAGCACATCTGGGACATCATGTCTCGCTCCATCCACCAACGCCACGTTGCATCAGACTGTCCAGGAGTTGGCGGATGCTTTAGTCCAGGTCTGGGAGGAGATCACTCAGGAGACTATCCGCCACCTCATCAGGAGCATGCCCAGACGTTGTAGGGAGGTCATACAGGCACGTGGAGGCCACACACACTACTGAGCCTCATTTTGACTTGTTTTAAGGACATTACATCAAAGTTGGATCAGCCTGTAGTGTGGTTTTCCACTTTAATTTTGATTGTGACTCCAAATCCAGACCTCCATGGGTTGATAAATTTGATTTCCATTGATCATTTTTGTGATGTTGTTGTCAGCACATTCAACTATGTAAAGAAAAAAGTATTTAATAAGAATATTTCATTCAGATCTAGGATGTGTTATTTTAGTGTTCCCTTTATTTTTTTGAGCAGTGTATAATAGTACTGGATTGCATTTTAAACTAGCAGTCCTTTCAGTTCTTATCACTTTCATTATTAGCACGTCTTGAGGATAAAGTCTGTCCTTCCGGCCTCCGCTCTGTTTCTGTTGTCCTGAATGCATTGTCTTGTTGCAGTTTGACACTTACGATACACTATACTTTATTGTCCATTTAGATGGAAATTAATTTAGTGGTGTCCGCATACAAACACAGCACAACACATTACATGCAGAAAACTGGAAAGTTGGTACACATTTTCACATATTCAAAGTCTCTGCAGCATACTGGCTGACTCTGTATTGGGTCTGCAGCTGTCGTATGTCACACTGTTCAACAGCCTAGTGGCATGAAACTAACCATGCTCCTATTCTTGATGAACAGTGGGGCCATTAATCGCCTTCCGGAGGGCAGCAGCTCGAAACGTTAGGCCCATTCTGTTATGCAAGTGATGTGTGGATGTTCTATTGCTGCTATTTGGGTTAAGGCCATAGCATTGGTTTTTCCTACTGTGGCAGAACACATAATTCCATAGCAGCTGATTTGACCAGAGGATATAACTGTTGGAGGCAGCCCTGGGCTGTTTGTCCGTTCAGTATCTCTCTTCTTTTTTCTATCGGTTTCTCTCTGGGCTTTGCCTTCCATTGTTTATCCTCACACAATGATAGTAATTATACTGTATCGTCACTGCTACAATTAACCCCCACATTTATCTTAACTGTTTAACTGTTAGGAAGTCAGTCACTAGTCTATGGGGAGTTGCTTACAATGCTTATTCTTGGTATACACAGTCATGGTTACAAGCACAAACAACATGGCCTACAGTCACTACTAGTCTATGGGGAGTTGCTTACAATGCTTATTCTTGGTATACACAGTCATGGTTACAAGCACAAACATGGCCTACAGTCACTACTAGTCTATGGGGAGTTGCTTACAATGCTTATTCTTGGTATACACAGTCATGGTTACAAGCACAAACATGGCCTACAGTCACTACTAGTCTAGGGAGTTGCTTACAATGCTTAGACACAGTCATGGTTACAAGCAAACATGGCCTAAGGGATAATGGCAGACACTAGAGCCTGTAAATGATCTATTATAGCGACGCTATTTAATATGTAGAATGCTATTGTTTTTTTCAGCCTTAACTGGCTGGTATAAACATTATAATCAGTGTGTTCTGTTAAAATACATAAGCCAAGGCCTCCCGAGTGGCGCAGTGGTTAAGGGTGCTGTACTGCAGCGCCAGCTGTGCCACCAGAGACTGGGTTCGCGCCCAGGCTCTGTCGTAACCGGTCGCGACCGGTAGATCCGTGGGCCGACGCACAATTGGCCTAGTGTCGTCCGGGTTAGGGAGGGTTTGGCCGGTAGGGAAATCCTTGTCTCAGCGCGCACCAGCGACTCCTGTGGCGGGCCGGGCGCAGTGCACGCCAACAAAGGTTGCCAGGTGCACGGTGTATCCTCCAACACATTGGTGCGGCTGGCTTCCGGGTTGGATGGCGCTGTGTTAAGAAGCAGTGCGGCTTGGTTGGTTTGTATATCGGAGGACGCGTGACTTTCAACCTTCGTCTCTCCCAAGCCCGTACGGGAGTTGTAGCGATGAGACAAGATAGTAACTACTAAAACAATTGGATACCATGAAATTGGGGGAGAAAAAGGGGTAAAATTCTAAACATAAAAAAATAAACACATAGGCCTACCTCCATCTTTCAATCATATACAGTTTCACTTTTCACCATCTGGTGACTATTTGGATGAGGGGGTGGTGGGAATAGGTTTGGTTTGGATGGGGCTGTGTAGGTAAGATGCTGGAAACAGCTGATATTCTGGAGTGAGGTAGGTTACTATGGTTACCCAGAGACAGATTGGACCATGAAGTACTTATCGTGGATAATCCCCTTTAAATCTCCTTTTTTAGTGTAGGATTAGTCCTAATCGGTGTCCGGGAAACTGGCAGTATGTGATTGGGTAATGGTTGTGCTAGACAGGTGTGCGGGGCGGGCGGCGTTGTCAATTATTGATGCCATCCAGTTGCTTGAAGTTCTCACTCAACTAAAATGTCAACGTTCAATATTGATGACTGATTTATTGTGTGTTACCAGCAAATGCGCCGGACAGGAAATAAGGATGAGAACAAGAGGATTCTGATGGATCTGGATGTTGTGCTGAAGAGCCACGACTGCCCTTACATCATCCAGTGCTACGGCGCCATAGTTACCAACGTGAGTCACACGCACAGATCATTTAGTGTTTCACTGTTCTGTTTAAAATGCTAATGTTGTGTGACTGACTGTGATTGGTTTTCAGACGGATGTGTTTATTGCAATGGAGCTGATGGGGACGTGTGCTGAGAAACTCAAGAAGAGGATCCAGGGGCCCATCCCTGAACGCATCCTGGGAAAGATGACTGTGGCAGTGAGTCTCTCCATCTCTCATCTATTATCTCTTGCTCTGTCATACCCTCTTTTCAGGCTTTGAGCTGAAACTCAAATTCTGAATAAGAAATTGGCCTTCATTTTCAATTAGGATTCTTTAAGTTCAGTTTATCTCCTGAATTTAGTTCAAATGGAATTGACCCCATCCCGTAAAGTTTGTTCACCTTCTCTTCAATGAAGTAGTGTGTTACCCTTTTTGTCTACAGATAGTGTCGGCTCTGCTGTACCTGAAGGAGAAGCACGGTGTGATCCACCGGGACGTGAAGCCCTCCAACATTCTGTTGGACAACAAGGGCCAGATCAAGCTGTGTGACTTTGGCATCAGCGGACGACTCGTCGACTCCAAGGCCAAGACCCGCAGCGCTGGCTGTGCTGCCTACATGGCTGTGAGTCACCTTGGTGGACACACACACACTACCATTACATTCTACCATGTTTAACCTACCGAAGTGAAGGCTGCCATTTTAAAGCGCCACTATTTTTCCACCTGGATTGCACATACAAATGCTGAGTTCTGCTGTCCTCTGTAAATGTTTTTAATTTCCCTGTGTATTGGTACAAGAAATGCAGTTTCCCCCTAACCCAAGCCTGTTTCTCTGTGTCCCCAGCCTGAGAGAATAGACCCCCCAGATCCCAGCAAGCCTGACTATGACATCCGAGCAGACGTCTGGAGCCTGGGCATCTCTCTGGTAAAACACCCACACTACTTCATCACACCCTATTCCCTATGTAGTGCACTTCTTTCGGTCAGTCCTGTGCCTTCGTCTTGTGATATAATTACATACTTGTGGTATACTTACTGTGGTATACTTACAGAAAATAACTTCCTGCCACAGTGTGACGAAATAAGTTCGTTGTATCTGAGAATGTTAGGACTCATACATCAACTCGCAGAAGGATTTGGTCTGGTTGCTGTGGCAGTCTGGTAACCACAACAACAGACATAGCGACAGTCGCAAAAAGAAAACTGACAGTCACCGCGACAGTCTACAGACATTCCACTGGAGTATAAATTAACTGTTGTTTTGACCAGCGACACTTGTCGCATTCTAATTGTCTACAGACATGTCGTTAGACCAAGTATAAACTGGCCTTAACGCTGTAATGTGTCACCTCTGCCTGCAGGTGGAGCTGGCCACAGGACAGTTCCCCTATAAGAACTGCAAGACTGACTTTGAGGTCCTGACCAAAGTGCTGCAGGAAGACCCTCCCTCGCTCCCCCTCAGCATGGACTTCTCCCTTGACTTCCAGTCCTTCGTCAAAGACTGGTGAGATAAAACACACTGTGACTCATTGAGAGAGTTTATTATATATTTATGCAGTCTTACTGCTCTCAAAACCAGTCTCTACTGACAGTACAGTTGCTAAGTAATATCAAGTGCTTTTTGTCTGTTCATTTTTACGTCACTGACTGCCTCTTTCCACAGCCTCACAAAGGATCACAGAAAAAGGCCAAAATACCACAAGCTGCTCGTAAGTCTCTCCTCTCCAGCTATTCACACACTGATTAACCACCACCACTCTAAACCATGATTAGGGATTACAAGAAAGAGACAAAGGGAAGAATGTCGTCTGAATTAAATGTTTAGTAGAAGAAAACAAATCTGTACATTAGAGAAAGCGAGTGGACGCAGTGTTCTAACTCTCCTCTCTGCTGCCCTTCCTTCTCATTGTTATCCCTCTGTCTCCCCCAGGAGCACAGTTTCATTCGGCGCTATGAGGTGCTGGTGGTGGACGTGGCGGGCTGGTTCCAGGCGGTGATGGAGCGCACTGAGTCGCCGCGCAGCAGCCAATGTTACAGCCAGCACCAGCTCCACTCGCTCTTCAGCAGGTAGCCCCCAGCCACTGGCCTTGCCCCGGAGCCAATGGAGCCTACAGCCGGGAGACCCCGGAGAGGGACTCAGACACGGAGTAGGCCTTAAACCCTAGACAGACAGACTGGCTTTGTGAATTGATTGATTGAGTCTGGTTGATTGACTGATTGAGTCTGGATCAGGACAGACAGACACGCGGGAGAGTAGAGCTTCACACTGTAGTTCGGCGTCATCAGAAATCATATCAGCACAAGTACATTATTATCGTGAACACCTTGGCACATACTGCAGGTTACTCTAATGCATGCTCACTTTTCCATCCATTAGATACTGACGTACAGTAGTGATACTGTAAATGCATTTACGTGGTTAAACACATACAGAAATACTACTCACTCACAAGTCATATCTCACGCTCCTGTATAATCTTGTTCAGCTCCAGCTCAGGCCCTAGTCAAAGCTACAGGGTCTGACAACAGAGTAGTCGATACACACTGGAGCTAATTTCTGCTACATCATGTAGTGTTAAGATGTAAATGTCCCTACGGCAAGCCCAGAGGCCCAGTTTCATCCGCAGTGATGGTTTGGCTCAGAAGTGGAAGGTTCCATGCAATATTCAGCCGGGTGTTTTATTTCTATACTTATTCTTCAACAGGTTGTGTATGAGTGTGTGTACTAAGACACGAGTGTACGCTCACTTATGGATGGCATATAGCTGTCCAACTGTAGCTCTAACAGACCAACTAGACCTGCTGTATTTGTTTCAGTCTGGATGCAGTCTGGTTTTTAACCATAGGTTTGAAAATACTGTAGATGACAGAAACATTAACTTTGATTCAAATGCTTAGAGCGAATATAAACAAGTACATGTTCTAGCAGCTTTGAATTGGGAAAAAGACCAAAAAAAGTAGGGTTAAGCGTAGCTCTGTAGAAAAGGTGTTTTGTATTTATTTATTTAGAGTGGAACTAGATAACAGGTGGAGGGATACAGAGGAGGAGAAAAGGATGAGGGGAGGACGAAAGTCTGCCTTTTATCAGACTTGGTTTACTTAATTTACCCCAGCTGCTGTGGTGAAACTCAGTCAGGGAAACTGTACTGCCAGGTAGATGAGGAAAGAAGAGGCTGAGTGGCATTGTATTGCTTTTTGTTGAATAGAAGTGTTACAAAAGAAAACAGTTTGGAGGGGAGGCGTGAGTTATTTTTGTTAAGAAATAGGTAAGAGACCCTATACAAATAATACAATAACATATTTTTGGCTGTGGAGCATTTCAACCCTCCCTCTGCTCTTTCTCAATGCCACTCAGCCTCCTTTCTTTCATTCTTTCTGCTGTTCCATCTTTTAGAGGCTCCACAGTTTTGTCAAACCAAAGGTGGTAGTTGTCGGTTGAGTGTGTCACACAGGCCCTCCTGACTGTTGCCTCCCCTCCTTCAGGGCCAAAGCCAGGTAGAGAAGACTACTACCCCCCCCCCATTAGGAGTTTGCAAGATGGCACTGACAGGTCCCCAACACACACCAAGCCAAATCCCTGCTAGACAAAGACACGATAGGAGAGGGAGATCAATGGTATGTCAGAGAAATGGAGAGAGGGAACCGGAAACGTTGACTATGAATATGTGCAGAAGAAGAGCAAGGGAGAAGCAAGATGAGGAAAGAGTTGGATTTTTTTTTAAGTATTTGAGATGGAAGGATGAGGTGAAAAGGAATGGAGGAAGAGAAGGATAAGAAAGTGTGACAGAAGGTCAAGAGGGGTACGCGACAGAAGGTTTAGGGCTGTCTTGAGCTAGTGAGGGAGGAGTGACTGAGCGGTTTGATAACAGAGATGTGAGGAGAGAGATTTTGGAGCCCTGAATTCAGCCATAGGCAGGCTATGGATCAGATGTTGAAGCTAGCTGGACATTGTAAAAGCTTTCAATGGTGTTTCACCAATATATACGAATTATGATTTTTTTAGGGCGTGAATTAGGATTTGTGTTTTGATTGTTTGGTGTTCTATTCATTATTGTATCTTTCAAAAAAATGTATTATTTATTACATTGCTACAACTGCTGCTAAATGTTTTTATCTAGACTCTGCTGTCTAATTGTCCCCCAAATGACAAATACTTTTCTTTTTAAACCAAATAAGTGAAGTAATGCAATGTCTTTACAGTTACCAAATACAGAAAAGCAAGTCTGATGATGGTGTGAGGGAACACTGACAGAGAGCTAAACCCATAGATGAGTAGCATAGGTTAACGTCACAAAACTAATCCGCACAATTGATGTACACCTCACCTGTCTCTAACAATGTAATAGTATGTTGTAGTCACAATTATATCGCACTACAGCACCGCAAAGTCTAGTCGTTAATAGTGAAGGAGTGTCCGTCTGTCCGTCCTGACCTGTGAACCTTGACCTTTTGCTCCCTGACCTTGGACATTGTAGTCCAGGGTCACCCTGATTTAGAATGGTCTGTCTGTCTGTGGGCCTCCTGCAAGCTCAACCCTTGACGTTACACACCAAAGGTGTCATCAACGAAAACGAGTTATTGATATTCTAATTGATTACTAGGACTACGATATATTCATAGTTTCTTTGTAGCTAGTGAGGGATAGGGGGAGGGGGCACTTTAGGGGTAGCAATGTCTGTGTGTGTAGAATACAGGGAGAGACTTGTACTCTGACAAAGCCCGGGCACAGCAATCACACCCACTCAGCCAGACAGACCTATTTACTGTGTAAACTGGTACTGTAATAAGCCACTGCTCACCATCACCAAGTCTTGGGAGAGTTCAGGAGATTGGCTGTGTTGCAGGTAGAATATACATTGTTCTCTTATTGTTGTGGAATAGAGAACAGTGTTGGTTCTTTTATGTTTCAGGCTGCAATGTTCTGTTTGTTGCTCAGATGCAAATCATCATGGACCTACTTTGTACCATGGCTCTTTGATTTTGGTTCTATAGGCAATCAGGTAGTGACAGACACATTATTATACAATCTAGGCTGCCTGGCCCACTTGCTCAAAGTTTTAAAATACTGACTTCTATTAGTACTATTTACATGCTCTCTACCACTTGGGTTGTCCAAAATCACTAGAAAGTGCACTCTACTCAAAGTGCACCCTATTCTCCCAGTCTTGGCTGTCCAGTGCTGTGTCAGACCCAGTCTCCCACTGTCAACTTTCTCTTTCGTTTTACTGATGTCTGTTTACAAGCGCACACGTGGTCTGTATATGGTTTGAAAACACCTGACAGGTGACTGTGCTACTCTTCACCTTTCTGAAAACAGCAGGAACTTTTTTTGTTGGTTTAGTCCAAAACCGAATGACTTGGGTGTTTTAGTGTGTGTGTGTTCGTAAAATGTATAATAATAAAAACGTTTGAATACTAATTCTAACCCATTGCCAAGGACAGCGGTGGCGCGCCACACACACACCAAATGTAGGCTATAGACAGTATGTCCTCTGATGCTGATTGACTGCCGTTTAGTGGCTTTGTGTGTTCTTAGCAGGCAGTGGCAAAGCCAGCGCTGTTAGATGTACTCTGGTAGGGTTCCTCTGAAATCACACCCTATGTAGTGCATTACTTTATCACCAGGGCTCATTAGACCCTGGTCAAAAGTAGTGCACAATGTAGTGACTAGGGTGCCATTTTGGATGCACATAATAGTCTGCTGCTGCGCTGTACCTTGAGGGTGGGAGGGTGTGTCATCGCCCCATCTGTAAGTAAAACCAAATATCATTTTCACTATGCAGTCATTCAAATCTGTCAGCTTGCTGTACGTTAGGGAGTCCTCCTGTATATAAACATATGGTGATGAAACTGGACTTGGTGACAATATGAGATCTTCTCCCTAGTACGGTTGAAATCATGCCTTCAGCTAGTCCAGAGGGGAAATGATTAAACTGAGAGACGTGTTTGAGTGAGCTGACTATTTAAGGATTGTATTGGGGTTGGGGTGGGGCCGTCTGGTTGTAGTTTTTGGGGTGGGTTAATTGGGGTTTGTAGTTTGGGAGTTGCTAGTCCAATGCTGTAAGTATATCAATTGCATGTTATTGTCGCTGATGTAACTGCTATTGATTTTAGATTATGTTTTGGGGAGGGGGGACAAAACTATATATTTATAATTTTTACAAAAAAATTTTGCAAAATGTTTTAATTGTGTACTTAGGAAAAGACACTTTTGCCTTTTATGTTCTCTTGACTTGTTTTCAATCTGCTATTTGCAATATACATTTTTACTTGTATTGTCATTTAGTTGGTTTCATGGCGAGAATGATCGTGTATAGATCTTAGCAGCAGACTTTTTTTGTTGTGGTCCGTTCCTAAATGTGCTGTGTGTCTTTCATTCAATTAGCTGTGAGAGTGAGGATGGATGGAGGGCAAGGTCTGTGTCTTGGAAGTGTTTTGTCCACCAAAAGTCTGATTTATTATTTACCCTTTTCGTCCATTGTTTATTTTATTTTTTACAACTTTTATTATATTCAGGGAAAAGATGACACCAAATTGAATAAATACATTTCCAGATGATCCTTGAGAGCGTTTGAGATGGAGAGTGTGACAGTGTAGTTGAAGTCTTCTTTCTGTCGTTCTGGAACGCCGGGGTCACGTTCACTGCTCCGTTTAGCCACTTCACCCTGTGTCGCTGTGAAACCTTGGTTCTCGGATATCCTCTTAACTGAATTTGTTTTATTTTTTTCCATGATCAAAATATGATTGATTGTTTCTCGGTTTAAATCTTTTATGTGCCATTTAATTTGTTTTATTTCTACCCAGAAACCTCACTTTGTTTTTGTGGTTCTCTGATGCTGTATTAAGCTGCATGGTCAAACTAATTTGACTACATTTGAAATGGCACCCTATTCCCTAAATGGTGCACCTGAAGTAGTGCACTACATCGGGAATGGGGTGCAATATGAGACTAAGGCAATGAGAGAGCGTCTTATTAATGCTGAAATTATCATGAATGGCGTTTGCACTTGGTCAGCTTTTGAGTCGAGTGGGGAGGAGTCATTGGGAGCTCTTTCGGGTTGCAGACGTCCAGTTTGACCAATCACAGATCTGCGACTGGCAGAAAAACTGATTTCAACAATGTATATGTTCACTATTTATTTGTCTGTTTTTATATATATTTCAAGCCAAACAAGACACATGGTAAAGAGAATTGTCTGTCTGTCATTGGCGTTGCCGTTGATACAAAAGCCAAATATCAAACCACACTAACCCACAGGAAACATTGCTATTATAATGGAGTGGGTTTAACGCCTAGATAGTGTATGCTCTTTTAGTACTGGCTTGGCTGAGCTGTAGGATGTCTGTCTTCGTGTGTGTGTGTGTGCACTCATTTCATTTGAAATCCTGCTCAAGCCAAACAGAGGTTATGGTTTAAATCTTAACATTTACTACATGGGTGGTATTAAAGAGTGCTATGCTAACAACCACTTAAGTTAGCTCCTATTGTTTGAAACTTGGATTGGTTTTACACAAGTAATGAATTATCCTCCTGAAACAGACTAGCAGTCAACGTTTTATGCATACTATGACTAGTAGTTTTCTATTCCGAAGTGGATTGATTGGCTCGTATTTAACCTGCACTCTGTATCAAGGTGGAAACCGTTTTAAAATATTGGTAAAGAATCATTTTCTTGTTCCCTAGGCTTTCTAAATGCAGTGTTGCATGACTTGCTTGATTTGAAAGTGGAAAATGGTGTCCTTTTTCAATCTCCATTGCAATTCCATGGCTTTTTGTATGTATAACTCAAATGGTTTGTTCTGCCGGTTGTATCAATCTACACAGCTACTGTCTCACTCTGCTTTTCGTTGTCTTTTCCTCATTCAAACAGAAATGCCATTATATTGTGAATACCTCAGGATTTTTTTGGAGACAAATCAAATAAAGAAAAGAAGTTGTTGAGATGTTACATGAGTCTTTATTGCCTGAAGCCTGCCTGCCTCTTATGACTCAAACAATGTTAGTTTTATAAAGCTTAAGCATATTGTTATGTTCAGGAGGAGTCCTACAAAAATTACAGCTTTTCCCAAAGCATGAAACGTTCCTTATTACATGATCTTTGTCAATTGAAAACAACTAGAATGTTAGGTTTAATTTAAATCATTTGTCTATTATATGGTATATAACATTTTGAATTTAACATTTGAGATCGAGCTACTGAAAAAACAATGCAACCGAAGGCCAAACAATGTTGATTTAATGTCTAATGGATACCCCTGTTGACGCTATTCTACTTTTGACAACTGAGATCCTATAAAAATGTCTATGTAGTGAGGTTGAACTAAGGTTGCTATAGCATTTTGTTACAAAGCTAACTTTTTGCTTTGCTTCCCTCATCAAAAAATAAATTTGTTAACAGTTGAAGTCTACGGCCTGACCTCCAGATACATTTTAGGCTACTCAGACTGCAGAGGACATGTCATTGGAATGGTCTGGCTCAAAAGGATGGTAGGTCCCACAGTTTACTTTTAATAACCATTATGCAATGTATTAAGTTTAGGCAACATCACAGGATAGTCCTTCTGTGTAGTGTAGACATCCATTCTCATGAGATTTGGCAGTACAATAATGTTAGTCAAAATAACACTTGGCATCTGACGGTAAAAACAAGGTAGGTATTAACAATGCTTTATAAGAGGCTAAAATGTTCTTGACAAAGGCCACACATTTGGTTAGTCCAGGAAGTATCAAACGTACCTTTCAGCTGCTGCTCCTTTGTCTAGTCGGGAAACTTTCGCTTGATCTTTTTGATTAAATTTATGAGAATCTGAGTGCCTTGTTTGAGATGTTCCTGACCTCCCCATTCTCCCTTTGTAGTGGGGTTGCCACCATTTGTAGTAACATCAACCTAGGACCTAGTATGATGGAAATCAATGGACAGCATTTCACTTACATTGTAATCAGAAGAGGATGGTGGGAGGAACTATAGGTGGACGGGCTCATATTAATGGAATGGTGTCAAACACATGGAAACCACACTTGGCTCGGTTCCATTAATCCCATTCTAGCAATTACAATGAGTCCGTCCTTTAGGTCCTCCCACCAGCCTCCACGAGTCTCATTCAAACATGACACTTGGCATCAAACTAAGGTAATGGAAACAGAAATAAGATTAACAACTTTATTAAGCTATAAATTCCATTCATAGCTCTCAAATCCGGGCTTCGGGGGACTGATTCATACCTTGGACACCAGGGATGTATTCATTAGGCAACAAGTGGAAGAAAACAGGGACTACCTGGATATCCAATAAGAAAGCTACCCTTTTTTTGTTTTCCAAAATGCTTTGTGTTGCCTGCCCTTATGAATATGACCCAAGTGACTGGAATTCTTTGGCAAATCTTTTAAAGTTCTTTGACAATCAATCAATTAAAGTCTGAGTGCCTATCTGCATAAACCCAAAGGACATTCCATTGTCCCCCCCAGCCATTCTTGTCCAGTATTGCTCTCCCACCTCTGGACTCTTGAGATGCCACAGATGATAGCTGGGTCTATTTCATACTTTCCCCCCCACCTTTTTGATAATGGCCTTGTACTTCATTACGTCATTCTTCTCATCTTCAGACATTCTCTCAGATGCATGCATTCCTTTGTTAGGTTCTAATTCTCAGAGTAAAAACTCACCGGACACTATGAAAGCTTAAACCAAGTTTATTCTACCCAGAGGGTCGATACAGCTGCATTAGACAAAGACATGGTTTCACCCGTGGTAGTAAACATACCCCACTTTGGGTGGAGTCTCCTCCTTATTGCTAGGCAGGGAGCTGAGTGATCTGGGCCTTAAACGGTTAATCCCTTTATCAGTTCTGTCACATGTAATTGTTTCCCCTGCACTCAGCCCCTCCCAAGCTTCATTATGGCACCCCTCATGTCTCTTTAAGAACTAATGATTAATAATAGTTCAAGCTCAGAAACCAAACTTATCACCTTATATAAATTGACAGATTGTAAAGTAACAAGGCAACAGTAAACATGTCATCCCCCACGAATGATGCAGCGACCCCCTTGGGCCAAATGAGATATCACAAAACTAATTCATTAAAGATGTTTTACAAATGTTACACCATTTGGCAGCACTGAATAAAGCTTATCCATTTTTGTGTTTTCTCTTAAAATTCTTGAAACTGGAGGACTCTCAAAATTATACACAAAGTACAGCCGGGAGCTTTTGCAAGAACCTGTCGCAAAAATGTAACCGTTAGTTACTGACTTCTTCCTCACACAGTCGCACCTCGTCTTTCTCCCTGAAACTGAAGCCTCAGTTATATCCACCAATCTGATTGTGCATGGACAGTGTATTTTTAAATATATTGTACATGGATTTACCCTCTATAGTGTGCTTGATTTACAGGAAGTCACAGCTCTGTCCTGAAATAACCAAGCATGGGTAGCTGCTAGTGATGGGTCATTCGCAAACTAACAGCTCTTTTTGAACGGCTCTTTTTGGTGAAAATTGCCTCACTCTGCTACCTGATTAGCATACTTTTACTATTTGCAACCTCGTCTCAGAGCATTTTGTATTTTTCTGTACATGAATCCGAAACACCCATGTAGTATGAAATGTTACGTTTTGTATGGTATGTGTTCATTTGTGGATGTCCCCATTTAGTATGGTATGTTATGAATTACAATTCTTATTATATTTTACGAATTTGCAAAACTTACAATTGGAAAACATGATATGTTACAAATTTTTGCTAGCTGGCTAACGTTAGCTGGGTTAGGGTTAAGGGTTAGCTAAAAGGGTTAGGGGAAGAGTTAGCTAAAAGGTTTAAGGTTAGGGTTAGAGGAAGGGTTAGCTAAGTAGTTCAAAAGTAACTAAAAAAGTAGTAAGTAGTTGAACATTTGCTAAAGTTCCCGGCCTTTCGTTGTCCAAACAGACGTCTCTGGAACTGGACTGGGAGCCATGAGAGGCATGGGCATACATGTGGCTGAAGGACACCCCGTTCAGCAACATGTACATGGCCACAAGTAAAAGCACAAAAGACATGTATGCCCAGTTCCATGGACAGAGCCACCAACTTCAGCACAAGAGACAGGTGCACTCACTTCAGCACAAGAGACAGGTGCATTCACTTCAGCACAAGAGACAGGTGCACTCACTTCAGCACAAGAAACAGGTGCACTCACTTCAGCACAAGAGACAGGTGCACTCACTTCAGCACAAGAGACAGGTGCACTCACTTCAGCACAAGAGACAGGTGCACTCACTTCAGCACAAGAGACAGGTGCACTCACTTCAGCACAAGAGACAGGTGCACTCACTTCAGCACATGAGACAGGTGCACTCACTTCAGCACAAGAGACAGGTGCACTCACTTCAGCACATGAGACAGGTGCACTCACTTCAGCACATGAGACAGGTGCACTCACTTCAGCACATGAGACAGGTGCACTCACTTCAGCACATGAGACAGGTGCACTCACTTCAGCACAAGAGACAGGTGCACTCACTTCAGCACATGAGACAGGTGCACTCACTTCAGCACATGAGACAGGTGCACTCACTTGCAGCACATGAGACAGGTGCACTCACTTCAGCACAAGAGACAGGTGCACTCACTTCAGCACATGAGACAGGTGCACTCACTTCAGCACATGAGACAGGTGCACTCACTTCAGCACATGAGACAGGTGCACTCACTTCAGCACATGAGACAGGTGCACTCACTTCAGCACAAGAGACAGGTGCACTCACTTCAGCACAAGAGACAGGTGCACTCACTTCACCACCAGCACACTGAGACAGGTGCACTCACTTCACCACCATTGACAGGTGCACTCACTTCACCACCATTGACAGGTGCACTTCACCACCATTGGCAGCACTCACACCACCAGACAGGTGCACTCACTTCACCACCAGCAGGTGCACATGAGACAGGTGCACTCACTTCACCACTTGAGACAGGTGCACTCACTTCACCATGAGACAGGTGCACTCACTTCAGCACATGAGACAGGTGCACTCACTTCAGCACATGAGACAGGTGCACTCACTTCAGCACATGAGACAGGTGCACTCACATGAGACAGGTGCACTCACTTCAGCACATGAGACAGGTGCACTCACTTCAGCACATGAGACAGGTGCACTCACTTCAGCACATGAGACAGGTGCACTCACTTCAGCACATGAGACAGGTGCACTCACTTCAGCACATGAGACAGGTGCACTCACTTCAGCACATGAGACAGGTGCACTCACTTCAGCACAAGAGACAGGTGCACTCACTTCAGCACATGAGACAGGTGCACTTCAGCACATGAGACACTTCAGCACATGAGACAGGTGCACTCACTTCAGCACATGAGACAGGTGCACTCACTTCAGCACATGAGACAGGTGCACTCACTTCAGCACATGAGACAGGTGCACTCACTTCAGCACATGAGACAGGTGCACTCACTTCAGCATGAGACAGGTGCACTCACTTCAGCACATGAGACAGGTGCACTCACTTCAGCACAAGAGACAGGTGCACTCACTTCAGCACATGAGACAGGTGCACTCACTTCACCACCATTGGCAGGTGCACTCACTTCACCACCATTGACAGGTGCACTCACTTCACCACCATTGACAGGTGCACTCACTTCACCACCATTGACAGGTGCACTCACTTCACCACCATTGGCAGGTGCACTCACTTCACCACCATTGACAGGTGCACTCACTTCACCACCATTGACAGGTGCACTCACTTCACCACCATTGCAGGTGCACTCACTTCACCACCATTGACAGGTGCACTCACTTCAGCACATGAGACAGGTGCACTCACTTCAGCACATGAGACAGGTGCACTCACTTCAGCACATGAGACAGGTGCACTCACTTCAGCACAAGAGACAGGTGCACTCACTTCAGCACATGAGACAGGTGCACTCACTTCAGCACATGAGACAGGTGCACTCACTTCAGCACATGAGACAGGTGCACTCACTTCAGCACATGAGACAGGTGCACTCACTTCAGCACATGAGACAGGTGCACTCACTTCAGCACATTAGACAGGTGCACTCACTTCAGCACAAGAGACAGGTGCACTCACTTCACCACCATTGGCAGGTGCACTCACTTCACCACCATTGACAGGTGCACTCACTTCACCACCATTGACAGGTGCACTCACTTCACCACCATTGACAGGTGCACTCACTTCACCACCATTGGCAGGTGCACTCACTTCACCACCATTGACAGGTGCACTCACTTCACCACCATTGGCAGGTGCACTCACTTCACCACCATTGGCAGGTGCACTCACTTCACCACCATTGACAGGTGCACTCACTTCACCACCATTGACAGGTGCACTCACTTCACCACCATTGACAGGTGCACTCACTTCACCACCATTGACAGGTGCACTCACTTCACCACCATTGACAGGTGCACTCACTTCACCACCATTGACAGGTGCACTCACTTCACCACCATTGACAGGTGCACTCACTTCACCACCATTGACAGGTGCACTCACTTCACCACCATTGACAGGTGCACTCACTTCACCACCATTGACAGGTGCACTCACTTCACCACCATTGGCAGGTGCACTCACTTCACCACCATTGACAGGTGCACTCACTTCACCACCATTGACAGGTGCACTCACTTCACCACCATTGGCAGGTGCACTCACTTCACCACCATTGACAGGTGCACTCACTTCACCACCATTGACAGGTGCACTCACCACCATTGACAGGTGCACTCACTTCACCACCATTGACAGGTGCACCACTTTGACAGGTGCACTCACTTCACCACCATTGACAGGTGCACTCACTTCACCACCATTGACAGGTGCACTCACTTCACCACCATTGACAGGTGCACTCACTTCACCACCATTGACAGGTGCACTCATTTCACCACCATTGACAGCGGCACTGGCTGCAGCACAGTGGACAGCGGCACTCAGTTCAGCACTGCGGAAAGCAGCGGCGAACTGTGACTATTGTTCCTAGGCCTTCAGTTAGGGAATACATTTACAATATGTCATATAAAAACAAGAGGATCACAATGCGCCTGACCATTCTAGTGCAGGAGAAGCACACAGACAAAAGAAGCTTTCTGATGACAAAATTCAAACAGGCCTGAGCCGTGCCTCGGGCTGCAGCTCAACGAGACAGCAAACAGACAAAAAAAATCCATATTACAATTTATGTTATGATAATTGTGTTATTTAGGCTCCTCTAAAATCGGTTAGAAATGCATTATTATGCCACCGTGGTATATAAGGCCGAAAAAGCCAGACATTGTTTCACAGAAACAGTTCCAAAAAGGCAGTCATACTCACATAGTGGCAGAATAAATTCAACACCACACATAGGACTAACTATTAATTCAGGATCACGGACAGTTAGTGCGCATCAGAGCAAAGAAAACAGGCGCACTGCCTCCGCTAATTTCAGCAACATGCTGAAAGAGAGAGCCCATAGAAACAGTAGTCACACACCGCATAAAATTATCTGCAAGAATAAGCAGCTCATATTCACTCAAAAATAATAAGCCAGAAGAAAAAAGCAAGTATTCTAACGACAGACGTATGGATGACTCATAATGAAGACTGGGTTCGTGCAGATAACCAACAATTTACGATGTTTGGAATGAGACTAACGTGAGGTGAATAATAATCCATTAATTTGAAGACTAATTGATCAGATATTAAGATATCCGAAAGTTATATTAGGAAAATTATAACTTTGTAGTCTGAATATTTTCCTTGGTGCCCCGACTTCCTAGTCTATTACAGTTACATTATTAATCAGTTTAATCGTGTAATAATAATTACAGAGAGTCATTTGATAAACAAGTCTTCAGTTTTAATGATGCCAAAGACACGACAGTGATGGTGATTGAAAGGGCTATATGAATTGAAGGAAACATATGTAGACTAGTGCGAGTAGCAAAGAAAGTGAGAAAGAAAGGAAATGGGAAGTTAATTGGAAAGTGAAATGGAAAGTAAGAATTTGAATTTTGAATTGTTTAGACTGATTAAGATTTAGTGTAAACTAACTAAATGTTTATTTGATCTCTTAGGAGAGGATGGGATGTCCCTATCTCTCCCATTGAAATGTTTCCCGAGGCTGTTGCCTTGGGAGAGCAGTTAGTGAAATTCAGTATAAATGTACCTGAATCCGGCTGTTAAAGGCCTGGCTATTTAGTTTGTTTTTACACTACGTTTTACCACACACACCAGCACCCACACACAACCCACCTGTGATGAATATTTGTCAGTGGTGTTAATACTCTGTTTTATTTATTGTATGGGGTCTTTTTTATTTTGGTTTTAGTGGGTTTTTCACAGGTTAGAAAGGATGCACCTTAAAGGGCACACAAAGGACATTTTCTGAAGTATGTCAGAGTTTTTGTTGTACATATTTATTTATTTAACTGATTTAACTTGGCAAGTCAGTTAAGAACAAATTCTTATTTTCAATGATGGCCTAGGAACAGTGGGTTAAACTGCCTGTTCAGGGGCAGAACGACAGATTTGCTCAGGGATTTGAACTTGCAACCTAGTCCAACGCTCTAACCACTTGGCTACCCTGCCGCCCCACATGTAAATTCTCTTGATAAGAAATGTACTGAAAACCCCGATGTAAACCTGATACACAAAATGTTTGAAATGTTTAAAATATCTTTAAATAATGTCTGAGGTACAGGAAAGTAAATACTCACTTAATAGAGTTGACTGAACTCTGAACTCTGTTCGGACTTTCTGGTGAGGCCTGATCACCCTTACTCGAAAGGCTAAGAATATTGGGTGACATTTAAATGTTATATGGAAACACTAATAATTAGGAAGAGGTTTATAATTGAGCAATAGTCCTATTTGTGATTTGGACCATGAGAAGTACAGAGAGAGAGTGCTGCCCCTGAAATGAGGGACACCTGTCTCTAGTCTCTTTTACCATTACCTTATGGGATACAATTCATTTAAGATGGAGTTATCAAGGGTTGTAATTCTAATTTTATTTGTTATTTTTATTTAACAGGCACTGTTATTGTTTTTTTGGAGTCCAAAGGCAGAATTACCTGCCCCCTGGGGCCCTTTGGTAAACATGACAAATGATTTTCTTCACATGCCTGACTGTAAAAGGAAACAATATATATTGGTAATGGTTGACAGTTACTCCAAATGGATTTAGGTTTTAACCACCTCGATTGATATATGAAGAAGTGTATCAAGTGATATATGAAGAAGTGTATCAAGTGATATATGAAGAAGTGTATCAAGTGATATATGATGAAGTGTATCAAGTGATATATGAAGAAGTGTATCAAGTGATATATGAAGAAGTGTATCAAGTGATATATGAAGAAGTGTATCAAGTGATATATGAAGAAGTGTATCAAGTGATATATGAAGAAGTGTATCAAGTGATATATGAAGAAGTGTATCAAGTGATATATGAAGAAGTGTATCAAGTGATATATGAAGAAGTGTATCAAGTGATATATGAAGAAGTGTATCAAGTGATATATGAAGAAGTGTATCAAGTGATATATGAAGAAGTGTATCAAGTGATATATGAAGAAGTGTATCAAGTGATATATGAAGAAGTGTATCAAGTGATATGAAGAAGTGTATCAAGTGATATATGAAGAAGTGTATCAAGTGATATATGAAGAAGTGTATCAAGTGATATATGAAGAAGTGTATCAAGTGATATATGAAGAAGTGTATCAAGTGATATATGAAGAAGTGTATCAAGTGATATATGAAGAAGTGTATCAAGTGATATATGAAGAAGTGTATCAAGTGATATATGAAGAAGTGTATCAAGTGATATATGAAGAAGTGTATCAAGTGATATATGAAGAAGTGTATTGCTGTTACTTCTGTTTTGTTTTTGTCTTGCATCAATACATATCTCACCAGATTGGGTCTGCTGGATGGTCTGGATTTTTCCCTAAGGATTAGCCCTCTAACTCCCTGACCCTGTGGTGAGGTTGCCAATATGATAAGGGAATATACGGCAATTTGCAAAAATTGTTTTAATGGTGTGTTGGTATTCTCTTTGACATGTCTTAGGAATTTGTATTACAAATATTGGGAATGTAATAATTTGTCATACAGTAAATTGTTTGTATGGATTTCCTGAATCCGAAATAAAAGAAACTGTTGTTCTGGTCTGTTACAGCAAAGGTGACCACAGATGGTATTTAGATGCATGGAAGGGATAATTTGACCGAGAACAGTGTGAGCTTCAGCCTCTTTAACCGACTAAAGTAATGCCGACAATGGGGTTCACTGTCTTTCACGACTTCTACCTGAGATCTGAGTCCGAGCCAGAAACTGGTGTTCAGCATCCAATCAAAGCTATCAACTGCCTTTTCTCTCAGGAGTGCGGCATGAGTCCTGAGAACGTCCACATGGAGTGAGCATGCAGAGAGATCACGTCCAAACTTCTCTCATGCAGCTGGTGCACTGGTCAGAAAAGGGCCAAGACAGAATGGACCGTAAAGGATGGTGGTGGCAGCTCAGGTGAGAGATTCGTCTGCTTGGGAAAATCAGATTATTTCCCAGATATTGAAATGGGGACATTATCAAGGGCCATCCACTTTGACATGCATGAGTTACATGTGTGCCATTGGAAGAATGAACTGTAAATCTATCTTAAGAGGAAAATGAAGAGACTTCAGAAGAATGATTGCTGGGAGGGAGTGGGGTGGTTTTCACACTGCAATTTTTTTGTAATTTAGAAAAAATAAATAAAAATTAAATACCGATCTGTCATAATGGGGCCGGGATGAGAATAGTTCATGCTAGAAATATAAGATTTCTATAATGTATGTCAACGTTAGTAGCAAATACTGATGGATTCTGGGTACTAACTCCTAAACTTGGGATAGGGTTAATTATCAGGTGTCCTATTGAGATATTGAGTGCTTAGGTTTAGAGGGTCGACACCAGAAGTGAATGGTTATCTGTAGGAGGAAGGTAATATGGTGTGTGTGCAATTAAGCTTGGAATGTGCTGAGGGAAGGGAAAACGATCACACATGGCAGCATTGATAAGGGGAGAGAGACATGGACTGGTGATGAAGGGGGTCGAGGTCAGGTCACATTAAGGGAGAAAGAAAAGTTTTTGGCCCATATCCTTTAGTTTCCTGACTAGCAGTAAAGATACAATGCTTGTTCAGATGTGTAGGAGGAGACTCAGCCTAGGAAGAAGGGTTAAATATTAGTGCTTGTGTCAAAATATCTTTGTCTGTACAGCTGTTTGACCCTTTGGGATTAATAAACATGGTATGAGCTTTCATAGTGTCCATCGAGTTCTTGCTATCATAATTAGAACCTAACAATACTGTATATTTGTTTCCTGTCTGTAAATGTACATTCTGCCAGTGTCGGTGTTTGCTAAGTTGAGGGTCTTACATTCGAGTTATAGACTCAATGAGAAGCACTAGGGACTGTCATTCTAAATCTGGGTTGGATCAATAGGTCAAATTATGATTCGGAAAGGTGAAAAGGAGACACAGAGAGCTGCCCCTAAACTGTGGAGAGCACAAAGTGAGGGGAGGGAGTTTCTTGAAACTAATTCAATATGGGTAAGAATCCAGTGAGTGTAGGGAGGGTTCCCCACCACTATGTAGCACCGCTTCCCTTTTTGTCTGTGTGTCTTTGCAGCAGTGACTCTCAGCTTCCCTGTTGTTAAGCTACCAGAAGGACGCACTCCACAGACCAATGTTAATGAATTGAGAAAGACTGCCTGGGCCAGAGATCCTAGTGGCGGAAGGTCCCGAGTCAAAGGGACCGACGCAGGCCTGGAATATAGGCCCAGAAGTCAGAAGCAGCAGACAGAGGAGGGCATTGAAGGAACACCCCCCCCTCTCCGTGGAAGAACAGTCCAACTTATTTCTGAGTAGAGCTGAGTTGGTGGCTAAAGCAACAGTTGTTGAGAGGTCATGTTGAGTCTATGGTCTTGTAGTGAATTACACCCTAAGTGTGATGTCATTCCTGCCCTTTATCACCTATCCCCAAAGAGACCAGATGACATGACCTTTTACTAGATGTATAAAGCTCCCAAACTCTGTGTTACTTATGGACGTCCTGATAATAGTAGTAACCCCCCTATCCCTATTGTGGGTTCTCTGGTGGCCCCCTGGTGTATTTAAAAAAAAGTGCTCTAATTTATAAACGGTTCACCTGATATGGACGAAAATACACTCAAATTGAAGTTGAGAGTCTGCACTCAGGCACTGTATCATTTCAAATCCAAAGTCTTGGAGTAGAGCCCAAATATATATATAGGTTGTCAGGGTCCCAATAGAGCTCACTGTATATAGATAGACATGTAATTGCTTTATTCTTTGAAATGTCTATCAATGTGTTTTATAATCGCATATGGGATGGGCAACATAATCTAAGTGGCATTGCACAATAATAAAATATACATTTATATACACAGAGCCCCTCATGCTGGATCAGGTTACCAGCCATGGCTTGTCGTCATGGTCATGGCTTGTCGTCATGGCTTGTCGTCATGGCTTGTCGTCATGGCTGTCGTCATGGCTGTTGTCATGGCTGTCATCATGGCTTGTTGTCATGGCAGTCATCATGGCTGTCGGTATGGCTGTCGGTATGGCTGTCGTCATGGCTGTCATCATGGCTTGTCGTCATGGCTTATCGTCATGGCTGTCGTCATGGCTGTCGTCATGGCTGTCGTCATGGCTTGTCGTCATGGCTGTCGCCATGGCAGTCATCATGGCTGTCGGTATGGCTGTCGGTATGGCTGTCGGTATGGCTGTCATCATGGCTGTCATCATGGCTGTCGTCATGGCTTGTTGTCATGGCTGTCGGTATGGCTGTCGTCATGGCTTATCGTCATGGCTGTCGTCATGGCTGTCGTCATGGCTTGTCGTCATGGCTTGTCATCATGGCTGTCGCCATGGCTGTCGCCATGGCTGGCTGTCGTCATGGCTGTCGTCATGGCTTGTCGTCATGGCAGTCGTCATGGCTGTCATGGCTGTCGGTATGGCTGTCGGTATGGCTGTCGGTGTCTGAAGCTGGAGCACTCTTTCCCTAACCCATTGTTGCTACGATGGAGAGCGGAAGAGAAAGAGGGTGAGATGCTCCAAATGGAAAGCAGGGTACAACATGCATTGAAGATACTGAAATTGAAATTAAGTGTCAGTCACCCCTCATTGCATGAACTGGCAGTACATACGTCTTTTGTGATGTCTTTGTCTGTATACCGATTGAAACTGTTTTTAAGTCTTGAAATGAGACCAGGGTGGGTGTCAAACCAGAACTGATTTGAGAAATCCCATTCCAATTAATTAATTAAATTAAAATATTAGACAACTGTAAACAGCACCACCATCAGGATGCTACACTACACACAGTGCCTATAATAATTATTCACACCCCTTAGTTATGGCAAGCTTAAATTAGATCAGGACAAAACATTTACTTCAAATTGAATAAGAAATTGCATTGATTTGCTCTGTGTGCAATGGACAGTAGTTAACATGATTTTTGAATGACTGATCCATCGCTGTAATGTACCCCATACACACAACATAACTGTAAGGGCCATCAGTCATCCCTGCTCAGGTATGTCACCATGAGGCTAATCTTGTCCCCGACCGACTCTCTCTCTGTAGCAATTAAGCTTGGGGATGTAGTCACAATGAGGCCAATTGTGATTTAAAACCTAAAACTAATTTACATTTACATTGAAGTCATTTAGCAGACGCTCTTATCCAGAGCGACTTACAAATTGGTGCATTCACCTTATGACATCCAGTGGAACAGCCACTTTACAATAGTGCATCTAAATCTTTTAAGAGGGGGGGGGTGAGAAGGATTACTTTATCCTATCCTAGGTATTCCTTAAAGAGGTGGGGTTTCAGGTGTCTCCGGAAGGTGGTGATTGACTCCGCTGTCCTGGCGTCGTGAGGGAGTTTGTTCCACCATTGGGGGGCCAGAGCAGCGAACAGTTTTGACTGGGCTGAGCGGGAACTGTACTTCCTCAGTGGTAGGGAGGCGAGCAGGCCAGAGGTGGATGAACGCAGTGCCCTTGTTTGGGTGTAGGGCCTGATCAGAGCCTGGAGGTACTGAGGTGCCGTTCCCCTCACAGCTCCGTAGGCAAGCACCATGGTCTTGTAGCAGATGCGAGCTTCAACTGGAAGCCAGTGGAGAGAGCGGAGGAGCGGGGTGACGTAAAGCATGTATTCTAAATGATGTATTTACCTGTGTCTGTGTGTTCTTCCTTGGTGGTGCAGAGGAGGGGTTGAAGGGATCAGGTGTTTTAGTGCAGAGTGAAGAGAGGCTGTGCTTTTATAGGGTAGCGCTGACAGAGAGAGAGAGAGGGGGCGCATTCTCAGCCCATCACAGGTAATTAAATCCAGGGAAATCTTTCCGTTCCAGAGAATGAAGATAATGAAGGTAATGAAGAAAATGATTCATTTCCAGAGAATTCCAGATAAACCATGTGCTTAACTTCATTTATCTCAAAGTGACACACCTTTAAAATCTCCCCGAGAGGTAAATCATTAAAAAGCAAGGTTTGATCACTTTAAAAAAAAACAATGATCATTCATTCATAACAATAATATCTTGTTGTTATCCAAATCTGAAAGTGGACAACAGTGTTTTAATGCACACACATATGAAAGTGATACTTTGGAATAAAGTTCTAAGGTGTTTTAAACATATTTTCAGATATGACCCTATGATGACACTGAAAAAATTAAATATATATGTAGGCAAAATATACAGTTGGGATTCAACTACAGTCAAGGTAAATGTTTGTTAGAATTTTTTGTGGAGCATCCATCCCTTCTTTCATCCATCCCCAGCTTCTGTTTAGCTTGTGCAGTGGTGCCCCTTATAATGAAAAGATGTTTGAGTAGCTATCTATGTACAGTGGTTCTCCCGATTGTGAAAACTGAGCTCAGATCAGCTCTTAGCCAGGGTCTTGGCCTAAAGGTCTATGTACGGTGATTCTCCTGGTTTTGTCTCAGGTCCTGTTTGCGCTGGAAGCCATAGAGGCAGCGGTAGGGCTGGTTGTGACTGTGCTGACGACTGTGGGTGATGAGGTTGGAGCTCTGGCTGAAGGCTTTGCCACACACCAGGCACACATGAGGCTTCTCACCTGGAATAGGAGGGCAGAGGGGACATAATGTTTTAAAGGGGAAGTTCACTCTTTTATAACTGAATGTTAGATGGTTCCTCACCCTGAAAGTGAGCCAGGAAAAACTGTAATGCATGGTTTGGTTTTCTTTCATTTAACAGCCACTACAAACTTCAGCTAACTTAATCCAAATCAATGGGAGTGGTAGGTGCATGCAGTGGCTGTTATATTTATTTATTTTAAAGGCCAAATCACTTCCCGCCGGACTCTGGCATGTATTCACTACATTTTTCACAGGCACCTCATGCCCCTACCACTCTCATAGTATTTTGAATATATTTAAAATAGTTCATATGTTTCTAACGTGACTGTGACAAAGACAAGATCCCTATTTAGAATAGAAGACATATCGACTCACCAGTGTGAATGAAGGTGTGTTTTTTCATATCAGATTTCTGGTGAAATCTTTTGCCACAGTATTGACAGGGGTAGGGCCGCGTGTCAGAGTGGATTAGCAGGTGAGTGGACAGGGTGGAGGAGCGCTTGAACACTTTCCCACACACCTTACAGCCAAACGTACGCTCCTGAAACACATGAGAACACAGCATATATGGACATATATTTTGTAAAAAAAATATATTTATTGGGTTCACAGTTTCATGAGAAGTTTGATGAATCTTACATTTTTTATTTACACCAAACAAAAACGAATATAGGCCATATAAGATGGGCCATATAGTCATGTATAGGGTCTACTGTAGTGTTTGTTCCTGTATATAGTTTAGAACTAGCATCAAACTCTTAAAACTACCTAATGTTGATCTAATTAGCATGAAAAAATCCCCCAGTTAAAGATAGAGAGATGTTGTTTTTGCATTGGATGTGTCTCAATCCACCGCATCCGCCAATGTCGCACTTTCACATCTGAGGTGAAAGGTGACAGAGCTAGAGCGGTGTTTGTCAGACCAGGAGACATCTGAGGTGAAAGAGCTAGAGCGGTGTTTATCAGACCAGGAGACATCTGAGGTGAAAGGTGACAGAGCTAGAGCGGTGTTTGTCAGACCAGGAGACATCTGAGGTAAAAGGTGACAGAGCTAGAGCGGTGTTTGTCAGACCAGAAGACATCTGAGGTGAAAGAGCTAGAGCGGTGTTTGTCAGACCAGAAGACATCTGAGGTGAAAGGTGACAGAGCTAGAGCGGTGTTTATCAGACCAGGAGACATCTGAGGTGAAAGAGCTAGAGCGGTGTTTGTCAGACCAGGAGACATCTGAGGTGAAAGAGCTAGAGCGGTGTTTATCAGACCAGGAGACATCTGAGGTGAAAGAGCTAGAGCGGTGTTTGTCAGACCAGGAGACATCTGAGGTGAAAGAGCTAGAGCGGTGTTTGTCAGACCAGGAGACATCTGAGGTGAAAGGTGACAGAGCCAGAGCGGTGTTTGTCAGACCAGGAGACATCTGAGGTGAAAGGTGACAGAGCTAGAGCGGTGTTTGTCAGACCAGGAGACATCTGAGGTAAAAGGTGACAGAGCTAGAGCGGTGTTTGTCAGACCAGGAGACATCTGAGGTGAAAGAGCTAGAGCGGTGTTTGTCAGACCAGAAGACATCTGAGGTGAAAGAGCTAGAGCGGTGTTTGTCAGACCAGGAGACATCTGAGGTGAAAGAGCTAGAGCGGTGTTTGTCAGACCAGGAGACATCTGAGGTGAAAGACCTAGAGCGGTGTTTGTCAGACCAGAAGACATCTGAGGTGAAAGAGCTAGAGCGGTGTTTGTCAGACCAGGAGACATCTGAGGTGAAAGAGCTAGAGCGGTGTTTGTCAGACCAGGAGACATCTGAGGTGAAAGGTGACAGAGCCAGAGCGGTGTTTGTCAGACCAGGAGACATCTGAGGTGAAAGAGCTAGAGCGGTGTTTGTCAGACCAGGAGACATCTGAGGTGAAAGGTGACAGAGCCAGAGCGGTGTTTGTCAGACCAGGAGACATCTGAGGTGAAAGAGCTAGAGCGGTGTTTGTCAGACCAGGAGACATCTGAGGTGAAAGAGCTAGAGCGGTGTTTGTCAGACCAGGAGACATCTGAGGTGAAAGAGCTAGAGCGGTGTTCTGAGGTGAAAGAGCTAGAGCGGTGTTAGTCAGACCAGGAGACATCTGAGGTGAAAGAGCTAGAGCGGTGTTTGTCAGACCAGGAGACATCTGAGGTGAAAGAGCTAGAGCGGTGTTTGTCAGACCAGGAGACATCTGAGGTGAAAGGTGACAGAGCCAGAGCGGTGTTTGTCAGACCAGGAGACATCTGAGGTGAAAGGTGACAGAGCTAGAGCGGTGTTTGTCAGACCAGGAGACATCTGAGGTGAAAGGTGACAGAGCTAGAGCGGTGTTTGTCAGACCAGGAGACATCTGAGGTGAAAGGTGACAGAGCTAGAGCGGTGTTTGTCAGACCAGGAGACATCTGAGGTGAAAGAGCTAGAGCGGTGTTTGTCAGACCAGGAGACATCTGAAAGGTGACAGAGCTAGAGCGGTGTTTGTCAGACCAGGAGACATCTGAGGTGAAAGAGCTAGAGCGGTGTTTGTCAGACCAGGAGACATCTGAGGTGAAAGGTGACAGAGCCAGAGCGGTGTTTGTCAGACCAGGAGACATCTGAGGTGAAAGAAGAGCGGTGTTTGTCAGACCAGGAGACATCTGAGGTGAAAGGTGACAGAGCTAGAGCGGTGTTTGTCAGACCAGGAGACATCTGAGGTGAAAGGTGACAGAGCTAGAGCGGTGTTTGTCAGACCAGGAGACATCTGAGGTGAAAGGTGACAGAGCTAGAGCGGTGTTTGTCAGACCAGGAGACATCTGAGGTGAAAAAGAGCTAGAGCGGTGTTTGTCAGACCAGAAGACATCTGAGGTGAGGTGACAGAGCTAGAGCGGTGTTTGTCAGACCAGGAGACATCTGAGGTGAAAGGTGACAGAGCCAGAGCGGTGTTTGTCAGACCAGGAGACATCTGAGGTGAAAGGTGACAGAGCTAGAGCGGTGTTTGTCAGACCAGGAGACATCTGAGGTGAAAGGTGACAGAGCTAGAGCGGTGTTTGTCAGACCAGAAGACATCTGAGGTGAAAGAGCTAGAGCGGTGTTTGTCAGACCAGGAGACATCTGAGGTGAAAGAGCTAGAGCGGTGTTTGTCAGACCAGAAGACATCTGAGGTGAAAGAGCTAGAGCGGTGTTTGTCAGACCAGGAGACATCTGAGGTGAAAGAGCTAGAGCGGTGTTTGTCAGACCAGGAGACATCTGAGGTGAAAGAGCTAGAGCGGTGTTTGTCAGACCAGGAGACATCTGAGGTGAAAGAGCTAGAGCGGTGTTTGTCAGACCAGGAGACATCTGAGGTGAAAGAGCTAGAGCGGTGTTTGTCAGACCAGGAGACATCTGAGGTGAAAGACAGAGCTAGAGCGGTGTTTGTCAGACCAGGAGACATCTGAGGTGAAAGAGCTAGAGCGGTGTTTGTCAGACCAGGAGACATCTGAGGTGAAAGGTGACAGAGCTAGAGCGGTGTTTGTCAGACCAGGAGACATCTGAGGTGAAAGGTGACAGAGCTAGAGCGGTGTTTGTCAGACCAGGAGACATCTGAGGTGAAAGGTGACAGAGCTAGAGCGGTGTTTGTCAGACCAGGAGACATCTTGAAAATCGGTCTTCCCGCAAAATCATCTGTAGTGTTCCGAATGTCCTACAAACTATTTTGACCCCTCTATGGACAGATGAGACTCTCACAAACATACATGTTTTGCTCTAGGACTCTTCCAAGACTCGTCTGAAGGTCACCCTGGTACCAGCTGAAAAATGTATGGAAGTATATATGGAGACTATTTAATGCCCAAAATATGGGGTTTAAATATATATATAAATATATAGGTTTCCTGATCTTTCTTAAATCTCTCAGATATAGGAGAGACAATTCAGAACTAACTTCCTTTTGATCTTTTTGGGGGGGATTATCTGTTGTTCCATGTAGTGAATCTATTATTCAATGCATTTTTATGGGCTAATAACAGTAAGGACAAAAATATTTTTTCATATTTATTTTTGGTACTTCAAGGAGTCTTAAAATTCAAAATCAAATAGCTAAATCATCCTTGCTATGACCTTAAAACAATTCCACATATCTTAGTAGAACAGTGGAGTTACAGTTAATAACTTGATTTCCAGTTCTTTTTATGATATTTCCATACTATGGAGGTCGAAATAACATAAAATTTGATTTGATTTGAAATAACATTGTGAAATTTTGATAATGCCCTTTTTCTGTAAGAGCTGGCGTATGAAAACAAATGCCTGCAATATCAGCCTTCTCAGGTGGGATGGAACTTATGTCCCACATCTTGACGTCACAATGTGATCTGATTATTATAGACCTGACCCCAGAGCTGCTTTAAAACCCTTCATTCTACATGTAATTTAGCAGGCAACAGACCTTGTTTGGCGTGATTAGGTGTGTTATTCCTACCTTGACCCTGTAGCTCAAACCCAGGTCTGGCCTATAGCCATACGGCTGACTGTTAGTCTTGATGTGTGCTGATGATGACTGCTTGTGTCTGCCACCATGGGACTTGTGGACGTGGGACTCCATACTGGAGAAAGAAAAGAAACTCTGAAAAGAAAATAAAATACTTTAATGTGATTTGCAGAAGGGGAGAGCAGTGCAGTAAATACAATAGACCTCTTATCTTGATTTAATCCTCACACTGGTCTTCCAGTTAGAAACAGAATAGAGAATCAAAGCATGTCAGACTTCAGTTGCTGCACTTTGACCTTTGGTTAATAAAAAGACTGAGTGTAGGTCTATCCAATCACCTCAGTGGTAATTCCAATGAGTCAGAATTTTTCACTATCCATGATGGAAGCAAAAATAGCTTTCTCCTATCACTAATATCAAACCTTTTTGATGGAGAGGAGGATTGATGTTTAATAATTCACCTTTATTTATACAGGTAAATCAATTAAGAACAGATCATTATTTGCAATGACAACTTGTCAGAGGGTTAGAATAACAAAACTGATTTGGGATCATCCACTAACCTTTCCACACAGTGGACATTCAGTCCCAGTGGTCCTGTGGTCACTGATCTGGGGACAGCCTCTGTGTCGGGTCTCCCCCAGGAGGGGCGAGCCCACCTCCTCAGCAGGGCTGCCAGGGTTCAACTGGGAGGGAGAGTCGTGGTGCAGCCCAGCTCTACCATCTTAAGACGGAGAATAGCAGGAGGTTGATACGTTTTATTAATAGCCCCTCTTATAAGCAATCACTGATCTCTAGGTCTTAAACACATTGCTGTTTCAGTCTTAACTTCAATGAAAATGGTTGAAGAATGAATGATTATGAGAGCACGAGAATACACAAAACTGGCAGATGTACATGAGCTTGTGTTTGCTGAGCCTCAGTGTTCAACACCTACCTGAAGACATGGGACTGGTGGGGTGAAGGTAAGGGGGACTATGTGAGGCAGGGTGGAAGGCTGGAGATGGAGAGGGCTGTGGTGGGTAGGCCTCATTGTGTGTCACTAGAGACACAGAACCCTTAGGTGACGGCTGTCCCTGAAGGGTACCCCCCTGCCTCTTGTCCGTTTCTGAGGAACCTACTGGGACCAGGGTCGTGCCCAAGTAGGGGCTACCTGCTTTGGGGCGCAGAGGGGGAGAGCCCCCCCTCCTCACCAGGAAAGAGCGAGGCATGGTGGGGAAGTGAGAAGCAGCAGGAGCACAGAGGGTTTTGTAGACTCAGTCTAATGGAAGGGAAGTAGAAGGCCCTGCAATATGGAGTACATGACAATTGGCAGAATAGTCCAGGTGTTATTCAACCAACATACAGCAGGTGGCAGCAGTGCTTTGACTAACAAGGTCACATACTTCACTGCCGTATTCATAAAGCTTCTCAGAATATGAGTGCTGATCTAAGATCAGTTTTAACTTTCAGATCATTATGAATAGGATAACAGGAACAAGGGGGACCTGATCCGAGATCAGCACAGCTAATCGGAAATGCTTTCTGGGTACAGGCCCTGGTCACACAACCACTCCGAAAGTAACAGCACTGTGGGTTTTGCTGACACAAATTACGAAGGCAACATTTTGAAACCATAAAAACGAGCTCCATAATGAAATCAGTTCAAAATATACTGAATGGAAATTGAGTATTTTCCCAGCAGAGCTTTTCCTACTGAATCTATTCATAAAGGAAGTCATTTATTTGGCATTAAATGTGTGTTATGTATAATTTACAGACATCTCTAGATGTCATCGCCTCAGGCAAGTCATTGCACATACTCATTACTCTTGAGCTTGGTTGGATTGCTGCATAAACTGTGGCAACATATACTAGCACCCAGTGTTTTGAAACAATTCCACAGCAACTACCACCCAAATTCAACCAAACACAGCAGACCGTTATGTATTATCCCGACTCACCCTGTGAACTCTCTCCCCTCTGGTTGCACAGCCTTACAGGTGGCAAATGGTAGAGTATTGAAGACATAATAAGATAGAAGACTAGGGGCAAAAAGGCTCCCAAAAATAGCAAAACTTGATGTATTTTTACTCTGCTGGATTCATAGTGGTTAAAAGCTTCAGATATAAAATCTTTCTCATTTGAAGTATTCTGTTACTAGGCAGAATAGTTCATATCTTTTGCCCAAGGGATCAGTAAATAAAACACGGAACTCTTTCTACCGTGTAATTTTGCAGACACAGGGTGACATTTGAAATAGAATAACTAAGTATGATGCAGACACAGGGTGACATTTGAAATAGAATAACTAAGTATGATGCAGACACAGGGTGACATTTGAAATAGAATAACTAAGTATGATGCAGACACAGGGTGACTGACATTTGAAATAGCATAACTAAGTATGATGCAGACACAGGGTGACATTTGAAATAGAATAACTAAGTATGATGCAGACACAGGGTGACTGACATTTGAAATAGCATAACTAAGTATGATGCAGACACAGGGTGACATTTGAAATAGAATAACTAAGTATGATGCAGACACAGGGTGACATTTGAAATAGAATAACTAAGTATGATGCAGACACTGGGTGACATTTGAAATAGAATAACTAAGTATGATGCAGATACACCCGTGGAGATAAATGATTAGATTGAACACATTAGCTGAATTAATTTGGTACAGTAAATGCAGAAAAACTCACCTAGTAAAAGAGGAATGACAAATCTCTGCAGCTAGCCCTCTTGAAGAGGTCTTCAGTCAAGTCACCTGGTGAGATGACAAAAGAGCTTTGATTTTAAAAGATGGTGATAATGTACATGATCATTTCCTAAAAGCACAAAACAAAAATATGCTCCTAATCTTAATTGCAGGATGGAATTGCAGACTGCAAGAAGTAATTTATGCCATTACGGCGAGAATGGAAAATGTGAAAATCTCACTACACAAAAAGTGTTTCATACAAACTTACCAGATAAGGTTCTTTAAAAGGCAAACAAATGTCAACCTTTCACATCAAGTCATTAGGCTGAACAAATACATTCAGGCTCAAATTCAAAATGAATTTGATATCAAAATTGATATGCCAAAATGTAAACTTTACCCCTGAATCTCCAACTGCGTAGTAAACTAATGAAAATGGAATAGGAAGCTCAAATCATGTATCATTACAGTATAAATCTATCTATACGCTCAAGTTAAGTTCTAGGCTGTATTCAGCCAGAGACGTAGTGTTCAGTTCGGTGAAGCCCAATGAAAGTGATGGGGAAGAGCGTCTCTGTAGCACCGTTACACTCAGCAGCAGCCACCTCAACCACAGAGCTTCCTCAGAAAGACTCCACTGCTGAGCAACAGGTCTTTCTGCTGCACTAAAAACCCACTCGTCGCTGCTATGCTACAGTATATAGGACCAAACAAGTCCAGATGTACCCCTCTCTAATCTCTTCACTTTCAAATGACCAAAATGTCCTCTTTGACTCGAGGTTGGTATACAAATCTCTAATATCAGTCTACTTCACTGCTATATCAACATGATTCACTTGATCACAAAACAGGAAGATGTGTGGAAATGAGGCAAGAGAAAACCAAGTAAGAAGAAACTGAATGAGAGAAGGATGGTGGAGTCACTTGAGTAATGTGGGGCAAAGTGTCGACACACACAAGTGTTGAGACAGGAGGGGGTTTCAAAATGGAAGTTAGAGCAGAGAGCGATGGAGGCGGAAAGCCCAAACAGAAATTAACTGGTGACCCAATGTTGCGATGAGCAGAACGGGAGAGAAAGATAAGAGAGAGGGACAGAGAGCCAAAGAGGATAACAGGTTCAATGGAAGATTTACAATGGATTTTATATCCAAATGAAGACAGAGGTGGAGACAATCAACACAACAACACCGTACCACCTCGACATGGCATCTGAGAAGTGTAGTGTCAATGTTCATTTCATATCAATCATCATCAAGTACAGAACACTGAAATATTTTCATAATATTGTCTTTAATATCATCTTTATTACTGTCATTAATATACTTGACAACACATTGGTAGAATTGCAAGAGAGAGTGAACAAGGTTGGAGGGAGTAAAGTGGATACCGACCTGTCCTACACCAGGGTTGTGTTTGAGGCACCAAATGGAAACCGGGAGGTACTTCATGGACTTGTCCAATAAGAAACACACATTTTTGTTTTCTGTTGCAGAACATTTTAAAATATTTTACTTTGAGTTCCCTAATGAATACAACCCAGGGTATGCATGGAGGACACCGTCCTTAAGGGGGAGCCTCCATGTTTTGTTTCTCTCTTCTTTGAGACACAGACAACGGCATGTAGTGTTCCAGTTTTATTCTAACATGGTTTATATATATAAATAAATAAAAATCTTAAACATATTGGGGATCCTTCAGTCCTAGCTCAACAGTGGCCTTCACCTTTGAGATATTTTTGGTGAACACCACCCTAAACCAGAGTGCAAATGCTGAACTGTCTATGGAAATTGCATTTGATATACTATGGAAATTGCATTTGATATACTATGTATAAATCTACCTACATTATGGCACTATCTAGATTTAAACATGGAACCCTACCATTTGACACACCCTAAGATTTTAAACATGATCTTGGTTCAGATCAAAGAATAGCCATACCAACGCTAATCATAAAACTACATGGATGACAAATACTGAATCAGAGGGCATCTTCATGTGTATCAAAAAGTATTTTAGTCACAGTTCTACCAGTTGTAGTTGGGACACTGGGGAGCTCCGCATCAAAGCACCGTCTCTGAAAAGCAGTATAGTGTTTGTATTATGGAGGGTTGTTATACAGCCTGGTGTTATGCGAGTGTGGAGCGAGTGCACAAGATTTTGTGTAAATTAGACACTATCTAGTAGTGTCTAAATAGTGGAGTAAAGTACTTTTATAAAAAATAATTTTAAATACTACTTTAGTAGTTTTTTGGTATCTGTACTTTACTATTTATATTTTTGACAACTTTAGGAATTTAGTGGCGTAAAAGTTACAGAAAATAAATGTACATACATTTTATCTGAAACGCAAAAGTACTCCTTACATTTTGAATGCTGAGCAGGACGAGAAAATGTTCAAATTAACTCACTTATCTAGAGAACATTCCTATTGCCTCTGATCTGGCAGACTCACTGAACACAAATGCTTCGTTTGTAAATTATGTCTGAGTGTCGGTGTGCCCCTGGCTAACCGTAAAAAAAAATGTAAAGCAAGAAAATGGTGCCGTCTTGTTTGCTTAATGTAGGGAATTTGAAATGATTAATAGGTTTACTTTTGATACTGATATAAATTTAAAACCAAATAGCTTTACTCAAGTAGTATTTTACTGGGTGACTCACTTTTTATTTGAGTAATTGTCTATTAAAAAAGGTATCTTTACTTTTAGTCAGGTATGACTCAAGGGCTTTTTCCACCACTGACCAAAACTATACTCTACCGCAGGTTGACAACACATGGCATCCGAACTCCCTCCCATTGCTAAAGTAATGCCGTAACTGACTGGTCCAGGATGTTACACCAGACAACAGTGATTTCAGCTGCTGCACTGGTTTAACCTCTAAAAAGGTGGTTATTTGTAATACTTGAGCGAGCGAAAGATGGGCTACATGGCAGTGGAACCCCATTAGAGGAGCTCCCTTATTTCCTTGGCAGTTGGTGACAGGTTCCCCCATCATTCAGCATCACTGTGTGACAAAAGCCAGGCACACACCAAATCTGAGTGCGTGGCATTATTTGAACACAAGAAAACATGATACAAAGTTGGGATGCATAGGCTTGGTGGCATAACATTATACAGTACCTCAATACTACCAAGAAACCTTACAAGTTCTCACTAATACTGACATGAGACAGGGCCTTAGCTTGCTACACTAACCACTCTAAGTGCCCACTCCCATATTCCCAGAACAGCACTGACTGCTTTAAGTCAGGGGGAGATCTAGAATCAATATCTAGAATCAGATATCCAGAATCTTAGGATCGTATATCTATAATCTTAGGATCGTATATCTATAATCTTAGGATCGTATATCTATAATCTTAGATCCAGAATTTTAGGATCGTATATCCAGAATCTTAGGATCGTATATCCAGAATCTTAAGATCGTATATCACCCTACTTAATATATTACTCTGCATCAGCAAATCAACTCAATTATTCTTGTGATCTATTTATATTAATACTTTAGTTCAGGTTGTCATATGGAATATTATTGAATTATACAATACGTTTTGCTTCCACTGTAGTAAGAATATATCAACATGTGATATGTGAAGTGTCTGCCACAGAGGTAGGACAATGCTCTTTCCATCTATATAGAGTTTGTATGGAACCTTTTCCCCCTTGACATTGGGAAAGAAACCACATGGAGCTTCTTTCCAGATGGCTATCATCGATTCCCATGATCAACTCTGTCCCATTGATATAAACACAGAACGTTTGAATGCTTTGGAAACATGACACCAAGCCGATGCATTAGTCTCCCCACTCCTAATGACTGAGCTAAAGCTAATTCTAACAAGCATGTCATATATTCAAGACAATTGGGATGATATGCCACATAGTTAGCCAATGAGGTATTTACTAGGCAAAATACTGCTCCCAGTCTGTTTACACCTGTGCATTTTAGCCATCTGAAGCTGTAGTAACAGCACACATCAGATAGTCAGACATTTTCAGTCAACACGTTCAACTGAATGTTTCCATCCATCCCCTAAATCCTATTTGTAACAGGCAGTAGAAAGAGGAAGTGATGTCACAGTTGGCTGTTCTGGAAGGAGAGGTATTGATAATTCATCATACAGCACCATGACTGAGACGAGAACAACAGAGAACAGAACAGAGACATAAACAGAGTGATAACCCTGGTCCAACTTGATAATGATATTTATGATGATCTGATCAGTACACTTGTAGCTGGTAAATGATTATTATTTTGCCTCTGATTAGTCAATTCCAACAAATTCTCTTTTTGTTGTTGTTGGTAACTTCAAATGAACCCCTTCACGTCACTCACACAGCATTTGGACGGACACATGCCAAGCAGTCCCAAACTAGTAAACTCCAGCCTCACCATGAGACAAAATGAATGATTGACTGAGCCATTGCTGTCCTCTAATAAACACTTGTGGGTTGATACATGCTCTTAGGGTTTAAAAATGCCGTAACACATTTCAAATAGAGTATAAAGGAGTTGTTTATGTGTGGGTATTGCATAAGTCATAAGTAGAGACATCATTATGAAGCATAGCCATCACCGTTCAACTATTTCTTACCAGGACCTTTCGCACTCACAACTGATTCCTACGGGGTGTAAAGTTCGACTGCCTGTCGAGCAGATAGAACATAACATAAAAGAAGACTGGGAGAAAAAAAGGAAAATCATAGCAGCGCATTCGTTCCGTCTCTCTGACATGAATCGTCAAGGACGCCGTCCGTTGACACCTCAGCCTCAGGATTCAAGTTGGCACAAAGGAGCGAGGGAACTCAGCGTATATATAATGGTTTGGCCGCCGTTGGTATCTATATATTTATATAGATATATAAAAATATTAAAATAAATAAGAACATAAATAATAGCAGAAAAATGACCTAAGATTTGGCAACGTTGAGATTCTTTTGTGGTTGACATTAGCCATCGTAATTCGCTTGCCTTGTTTCATTTGCAAGACAGACACAACAAACATATTTCAGTAAGGTAAATGGTTAATATTCATCTATGCATGTGATGTCATCTAGTAACATCCCTATGATATTGATGTGTACAAGTCCATACCATACTCCTTTCCTACCTCTATCCTTCCTTCATTCCCTCTCGCTCTCATTTGTTTTGAAGTGTGCATTGTGAGGTTACAGTGGATGGTTGTTTCCATGTTGACAGGCAGTGCAGGTGGCCAATGGGTCTTCATGGAATGATGAAATGACAAAAATAGACAGAGAGAGAGAAAAGGAGGAGGAAAGAGAAAGATGGAGGGAAACGGTAAGTCCCACATCTCGCTCACAGGACAGTACAGTACGAGCAGGGTCAAGCCCAACAAGTCATCCATCCATATCCTCTTTTAGCGATCCCAAGTCCATATTGAAGTCCTTACAAACTTGAGGGGAATCATTTAATCAAAGTGATGTCCGATGCATCTCATAGTCACTGCTGTGTGGTACGGTTGGAGTATTGAAAGCAATTTTTTTGGTCCATTTTCAATCCCTTTTATTTTCTCGGCTTTCTGTGCGGATAGGATATGCTTGCTGCACAGTGAGCGAGCATACTGAAGTTACCTGTTCTTCACTCAGGACCGGAGTGCAGCGTGGAAACTAATGCCAAGGACAGGACAGGGAAATAGGACTGGAATTGACTCAACCCCCATAGGGAATACAGGGTCTGTGAGAATGTAGAGGAGAAAGAGATTGAGGGAGAGAGAGGGAGATAAAGAGAGGGATAAGTGAAGAGAGATAGGAGAGAAGAGAGAAGTAAAAGGGGGAAATGGAGAAAAGAGAATGACAAAAAGAGGAGAGACCATGGCACCAACATGAAGGAGGAGGAGGGGAGGATGTCCGTTACAGGTTACAGTAGTTTAGGGTGAAAACAGTAGTACAGTAAAGTTGGGGCGAGTACGGCATCTCTAATACTAAAGAGATACTGAGTACAGGACCAGGTAGTTCCAGGGACTTCCATGGCTCAGTTGTCCAGGACCTCAGCACACACCATGCTAGTGTAAAGCTGCTGCGAGGGGCCGTGGTGGGGGTGGTCCGGGTGGGCCTCTGCTTCGCTGTCGGTGCTGCCCTCGCTGTCCAGCCTGGCCGAGGGGTGGGGCAGGGCGGGGTACATGGCGTTAGGGGGGATGGGGCTGGGGAGAAGGTCCTCATCTGAGCTCAGGTAGTCGCCTCCGGCTGACGAGGGGCTAGCTAGACACAGATCCGGGTAGCCCCCGCCCCCATCCCGGGAACTAGGAGCGAACTTGGAGCGCTGCCCGCGGAGCTGCCTGATCTAAAAGAGAAATAAATAAGGATAAGACATTCATACACGTAGATTACTGTCACAATTATCTAGGATATTACTGATATCACAAAGAAAGGCTTTTGATGCGGTTTGTTGGTGAGAAGAGTGTGTACACTGGTTGGAAAGTGACCCATTTCTATAGCAACCTGGTATGGTGGTCTAGCCTGCAGTGACAAGGTTAAATCCAGTCTGATGTGCCTGTGTGTGTCTGCATGAGTGTGCATGAGTGTGCGTGTGTAGATACAACACTGATTCAGTACTTACAGAAAACTCTGAGATTTGTACTGAGTTAGGCTGGTAGGAGGGGGAGGGTAGTGGTTAACCAATAGGAACACTATAACTAGGCACTCGCCCACCTCTTCCTTTTCTGTCTCGATTTACACAGCAGAGTTCAATCACTATACTGGTCTGATTCTAGATCAGCCCTTCTCGAAGTGTATCAATACTGTACAATGTTGAAGTGTATCATATTGTTCTGGGACAAATCAGAATATTCAAAAGTCATTGTTATGACTCTATAATCATAAACCTCGACAGTTACCAAAAAAACAAACATATAGGCTAATATGCTAATTCGACTTATGATCCGGTCCAACGCCAAAACATGAATTAATTTGCAAAATAGATGCCTGAGATTTGAGACCGGAAAATGACTCCTTGCTAATTTCGACTTTGTCACGGATGTTTCGGGTACTCTTTACATAAAGGCTCCATATGACAAATACCCCCAACAGTATGCACTCTAAGAACTAGTGAACAGAAAAGGGCAAGGCAGTCCCATCACTCCCTCCTCTGACACATCCTTCTCACGCACAGCCGCTCTCTGAATGAGCAAGTGTATATTACGTGGTTCAGCTATGTTGGTGTGTGTGTGTGTTTTTAAGCATGTGAGAATCAGTGTTGTCTCGTTCTCACACGCATTCGTTGCTCTCTTTCTGAGATCTGGGGTTTTGAAGGGGTGGGGTGGTGGGGGGGATACATCTATTCTGTGTGGTTGGAAATGTCATACAGAGGAAGGCCAGAGTAGTGAATCTAGTATGTCATGCTTCATGTGGCGGACAACATCTATCATTTCAGAGAAATACAAAAAGCATGAGGGGATCTGATTCACATGTAGCTGGGTGTCAATGGCTAAACTAACCCCAGACACAAGGACTTTTCCTTTGTGTGTGTGTGTGTGTGTGTGTGTGTTGGTAGAGCATTGCGCTTGCAACACCAGGGTTGTGGGTTCCATTCCCACGGGGGACCAGTACCACAAAAATTACAAGCTCACTACTGTAAGTTGCTCTGGATAAAAGCTTCTGCTAAATGACTGTTAAATGTGTGACCTCATTCTTGAGCTCTCCGATCTGGTCTCGAAGCTGGGTGATATACTGCCTGGAGTCAGAGTGGTTCAGCTGGCCCTGGATCAGACCCTCCTCCTTCTGTAGGACAGGGATAGGGGGATTACACACACACACACACACACACACACACACACACACACACACACACACACACACACACACACACACACACACACACACACACACACACACACACACACACACACACACACACACACACACACACACACACACACACACACACACACACACACACACACACACACACACACACAACCGAACAGTCAACGCCAAAGAAGCAGGGAAGACGATCTCTCCATTGCACACATACCACCCAGAAGAAATCTAAAACACACTTGACAATGACATCCATTCCATATGGAAGTCAAGTTCAGTTCTGTGTACGAACATCCCACCTGTATCTCCAGCTCAGCTATCTTCTGTCTGAACTCAGCCATGGCAGCCATGCTGTCAGCCTCCCGCAAGCGCACCGCCATCACCTCCTCTTTACTCTACAGAGAGAGTGGCAGAAGAGAAAAAAAAAAAAAATCACCTCTGGCACACAAAGCCCACTTATCAATGTCACCCTAGGCTGCTTCCTTTTCCCCCACCCTCTCCATCTCCTCTCTCACCTGGCAGTCAGTCCACTTATTCCACTACCTTCCTCCATCCTCCCCATACCTTCTCTACTCCCCCTCTCCTCCCGCTTCCAGTCTCCATCCCTCTTTCTTTCCGGACCCACTCTCCCCACTCTCCCTCCCCCGTCTTAACTTGCAGCGCACTTATTCCACACATTTCAACGCTACCATTGGCTACCTCCATCCTCCCCCTTCCCTCCACCTTTCCCCCACCTTGCAGTCGAGCTCGGCCTGTTTCCTCTTCATCTCGGTGAGCTGGGCCAGCATCCCCTTGTTCTGGCTCGCCAGCTGCTGCAGCCTCTCCTGCATGGCGGCGCTCTCCACCTCATGGCGCCCAATCAGCTTGCTGTGAATCTGGTTCTGCGGGTGAAGAGAGAGTGGGGACAGTGTCAGAAGGCTGAAAGAGTAATTTGTCACTGGGTTAGCGTCTGCTAAATTACAAGTATTTAAATGTCATGTACAGTACAAGTCAAAAGTTTGGACACCTACTCATTCAAGGGTTTTTAATTTATGTTTACTATTTTCTACATTGTAGAATAATAGTGAAGATATCAAAACTATGAAATAACACATATGGAAGAATCATGTAGTAACCAAAAGGGTTAAACAAATCAAAATATATTTTATATTTTAGATTGTTCAAAGTAGCCACCCTTTGCCTTGATGACAGCTTTGAAAACTCTTGGCATTCTCTCAACCAGCTTCATGAGGTAGTCACCTGGAATGCATTTCAATTAACAGGTGTGCCCAAGTTAAAAGTTCCTTTTTGGGGCCTCCCGGGTGGCGCAGTGGTCTAAGGCACTGCATCGCAGTACTAGCTGTGCCACCAGAGACTCTGGGTTTGAGCCCAGGCTCTGTCGCAGCCGGCAGTGACCGGGAGGTCCATGGGTTTGATGCGGGATGTGTTAAGAAGCAATGTGGCTTGGCCAATCAGTTGTGTTGTGACAAGGTAGGGGTGGTACACAGAAGATAGACCAGTTTGGTAAAAGACTTATGGTAAGAACAGCTTAAATAAGCAAAGAGAAACGACATCATTACTTTAAGACATGAAGGTCAGTCAATATGGAACATTTCTATAACTTTGAAAGTTTCTTCAGTCGAAAAACCATCAAGCGCTATGATGAAACTGGCTCTCATGAGGACCGCAAACAGGAAAAGAAGACAGAGTTACCTCTGCTGCAGAGGATAAGTTCATTAGTTACAAGCCTCAGAAACTGCAACAGAGTTCAAGTAACAGACCCATCTCAACATCAACTGCTCAGAGGAAACTGCGTGAAATCAGGCCTTCATGGTCGAATTGCTGCAAAGAATCCACTACTAAATGAGTAGTGGTTAAGAAGAAACACGAGCAATGGACTGGTGGAAATCTGTCCTTTGGTCTGATGAGTCCAAATTTGAGATTTTTTGTTCCAACCGCCGTGTCTTTGTGAGACGCAGAGTAGATGAACGGATGATCTCCGCATGTGTGGTTCCCACCGTGAAGCATGGAGGAGGTGGTGTGATGGTGCTTTGCTGGTGACACTGTCTGTGATTAATTTAGAATTCAAGGCACACTTAACCAGCATGGCTACCACAGCATTCTGCAGCGATATGCCATCCTATCTGGATTACGGTTAGTGGGACTATCATTTTTTTCCCAACAGAACAATGACCCAAAACACACCTCCAGTCTGTGTAAGGGCTATTTGACCAAGAAGGAGAGTGATGAGTGCTGCATCAGATGACCTGGCCTCCACAATCACCCGACCCCATCCAATTGAGATGGTTTGGGATGAGTTGGACCGCAGAGTGAAGGAAAAGTAGCCAACAAGTGCTCAGCATATGTGGGAACTCATTCAAGACTGTTGTAAAATCATTCCAGGTGAAGCAGGTTGAGAGAATGCCAAGCGTTTGCAAGCTGTCATCAAGGCAAAGGGTGGCTATTTGAAAAACAAATCAAAATATATTTGAGATTTAACACTTTTTTGGTTACTAAATTATGTGTTATTTCATAGTTTTGATGTCTTCACTATTATTCTCTAATGTAGAAAATAGTCAAAATAAATAAAAACCCTGGAATGAGTAGTTGTGTGAAGTTTTGACTTGTACTGTATATGATATTAGTTGTCTGCCTCTGTCTAAGTGTTGTAACAATAAATAATCAACAGCCTATAGCAAAAAGCTAATTTGAGAAATTAACAACTTGTACTTCCACAAACGCAAATCACCTGTTGACATCAATGCATTATTTATGTGAAACTGAGTTACGCACACATTTGTCAAGTTAGAAAAAGGCCTAAAGGCAGGTTAATGTTTATTGGGATGAATCTCGTCCTGGAGGCAGTGCTGGGAGATTTCCACTAGATGGGCAGGCTACAAAGTCAAAATTGGCTAAATTGTAAACATTAATGGAAAAAAATACAGTTTTTGGTCTTAAGGTTAGGTTTAAAATCTGCTCTTATGACTCTGGCCAGCTAGTGACCCCTCTGCAGAGCTGCCTCCAGTATAAGAGTCATCCCAAGAAATGCCAACTTGCGGCCCAAAGTGATGAACTGTAACGAAAACGTGTGTGTGTGTGTAGGCCTATGGTGTTGTATAGAGCTGTGAATAATCCACCACAAAAGTCAAACATCTCACTCATCAGGGTGAGAAACATGAGTGTGGAACTGAATGTTAAAACACTGAGCGAGGTACTTTCCCATAAATCCAAAAGATGAGGCAGTATTTGCATCTTCCTTACCACATTTATACTGCATTGTTCTTTCACAATGTCATATGTCACACTTGTACTTGGCATTTATCTACCATTTCCACATAGTATTTGATGTATAAGTTACCCCTTAGTCATTTAGGCCTAATGAAAGTCTCTTTTGGAAATGTGATTCAATACATTGTATTTCCCTAGGCTGGTCCCAGCACTGTCTTGCCAACTCCTATGGTCATTGTTACATGCAACAGACCTGGGATCAGACGAAGGAAATAACACACAATGGATCACTTTTATATAGATTGCGCACAAACAGATTTGGCATCAGGCTAAAGTTCTTCCACTGACCTGGCTCTCCAGCTGTATGGCTTGAAGTTTGACCTCCCTGAGTTCAGCCTGGGCTTGGGCCTCTCTCAGACGCACCCCCATCAGCTTGTCCTGCAGCTCATTCAGGGCATTCTTCTTGGGGGATTCCTTCCAGTGACCCCCGCCACCTTTTGACATGTGGAGCTGGAGAGAGAAAGAGAGGAACGGAGAGGAAGAACAGGTTAGAGAGCCACAACCACGGTGCATCGGTTCTCTATCCATCTCTCCCTGATGTCACTCGCTCTGAGACCTTGAAGTAGTTGTTTCCCTTGGCTTTTGTGAAGCGATGGGTAACGATACTTTAGAGAGGGCGACTCTTGTCGATGTGTGTAGAGCGTCTCTGGTTCTAGCTCAGGTTGGGACGGGGAGAGGGACGGAAGCAACCCGGTTACACAAACACTGTTCTTCTAGACACCTCCACTATGCCCTCCCCTTCTGAAGCCTTCAGTTCCCTACTGTACAGTCTTCTGTGGTGTGTTTACTTACCTGCCAGCGCTGGTTGAGCTCGGTCACCGTGTCCTGCATCTCTCTGAAGGAGTGCAGTGTCTCCAGCTCTCGGAGCTTCACCAGCTTCAGCTCATCCTGCAGCTGGGCCACGTTGTTCTCATCAGGCAGAGAGCTGCTCCTCTGGAACATACACACACACACACACAATGAAGATATTAAACACACAGATATAACACCACACACACAAACACACACACACAGGTGTGTTCTCTTACCTTCTCTAGGTCCAGTATTTTGTCCTGCATCTCTTTGAGGGCCCCCAGTAGCTCTGCCTCCTGCAGCCGGGACTGCTCCAGCTGCATCTGCAGACCGGTCACAAACTGCTCTGTGTACTGAGACACAACACATGGACCAATTATAAACTGACACAACACATATCAACCAATCAATCAAACTGCTCTGTGTACCGAGACACAACACATGGACCAATTATAAACTGAGACAACACACTGGGACCAATCCCAAACGGACACACACATACCAACCAATCAAACTTTTCTGTGTACTAAAGCATCAGAAGATAAAAGATCCTCCACCCAGCAAAGCCAGAAGAGGACTGGAAACCCCTCAGAGCCTGGTTCCTCTCTAGGTTTCCTTTCTAAGGAGTTTTTCCTAGCCGCTGTGCTTCTATATCTGGATTGCTTGCTGTTTGGGGAATTTAGGCTGGGTATGTGTACAGCACTTTGCGACTGCTGATGTAAAATGGCATTTTTAAAATACATTTGATTGATTGATGGGTCAGAGGAACGTCTGTCTAAAATGGCCATTTTCTATTGATTTGGAAATGGGAACCACTTACAAAAGTCTATCAGTGTATCCACCAGGTAGACTCAACTCATTTGTGTACACCCAAGCAGATAAATGAGTGATGTACTAAAAGGAGATGTGGAGTACAGCGCTGTGTAGCTGTGATAGTTGTGGTGGGATGGACAGAAGGGATGTGGGTTGGCAAAGGGGTCAACCAACCAAAAACATGTCCGTTTCTCACTAGATGCGTTTCGGAGAGAAGAGACAGATGGTGAGACAGAGAGAGAACGTTGGGACAAAACAATAACTTTGTATGCGTATGCATGGCATAAAGGCCTTTCTTTCTTTGTGAATTAAAGTACCCACTCGGTTTCAATGTGAGAGAGAAGTGAGAGGTGGGGGTGTGTGAATTCTGGCTTGGTAATACACCCAGGCTAGTCATCGGAGGCCCAACACATTATCTGACCACACCTGAAACTCCAATTCCATAGCAACACCACACACACCTATACCACGGATTTTCTCCATGGCCCCAATTCTAGTCGATCTAAACTTAGTTCACTGGTGTTGAAAGACTGATGGAGGAGGAGAGAGTCAAGAAACAATGGTGAGACGTGCAAACTCGTGAACTCTCACACACCCTATTCATCACATGGTGAATGAGTGTCATTAGTGTGACGGCTGTGTCTGAGTATGAAGAGAAACAGCACATTGTTACAACACTGTACATAGCCATAATATTACATTGGAAATGTCTCCATTCCTTTGAAACTTTTGAGAGTGTAATGTTTACTGTTCATTTCACTTTTGTTGATTATCCATTTAATTTGGTTTGGCAACGTAAACATATGTTTCCCCTGCCAATAAATTGAAACTGTGAAACTAACGTATATAGAAAGAGTTGTGTTTCTGATACTAAATGTGTCAGGAACCACGTCTTTTGTTTTTGCCGTAGTTGGCGACTGGCATTCAAAACGGATTCAAGCACTCACACGTGTCAGAAAAGACTAAAATAAATAGTGTGTGAGAAAGATTTTAAAAATAAATAAACATCCTGCACACATGATGCACTGCACCTAGAGGCAAAGTCACAGAGGAGCATTCGTGTTTCTGTAGCATACAACACACACTAACACACAAGGACAGGCGACACACAGCTGCTAACACACAGTCACAATAGAATAACCGAAGACCTATTGTGCTGGACCAGCTGGACTACAGGCATTGTCTGTCTGTCTGTCTACCCATTCAACATCACACTATTGTCCACCTCACCATGGCTGTTTGTCTACATCTATGCATTAGAATGCTCATAAAATGGGCTTACACAACACCAGCCCTGGGTGAACACAATGTTATAACACTATGGATTTCAAACAGGTCAAACATGAAACTCTATACAAGGACTACCGCCTCGTAGCACTCACATCTGTAGCCATGATCTGCTTTGAAATGCCGTCCATGGCTCACATTGACACCATCATCCCGGAAACCCTAGACCCACTCCAATTTGCATACCGCCCCAACAGATCCACAGATGATGCAATCTCTATTGCACTCCACACTGCCCTTCCCCACCTGGACAAAAGGAACACCTATGCGAGAATGCTGTTCATTGACTACGGCTCAGCGTTCCACACCATAGTGCCCACAAAGCTCATCAATAAACAAAGGACCCTGGGACTAAACACCTCCATCTGCAACTAAATATTGGACTTCCTGATGCTCCGCCCCCAGGTGTTAAAACCTCTTAGCGTCCCCTGAGACGTCTGCGTCCCACCCAGCCATCTGGAAATGCAAATGCGCTACGCCAAATGCTAATAGCACTCGTTAAAACTCAAACGTTCATTAAAACACACATGCAGGGTACTGAATTAAAGCTACACTCGTTGTGAATCTAGCCAACAAGTCAGATTTTTAAAATGCTTTTCGGCGAAAGCATGAGAAGCTATTATCTGATAGCATGCAACACCCCGAAATACCTGAAGGGGACCTAAACAAAATCATTAGCGTAGCCGGCGCTACACAAAACACAGAAATAAAATATAAAACATTCATTACCTTTGACGAGCTTCTTTGTTGGCACTCCTATATGTCCCATAAACATCACTATTGGGTCTTTTTTCCGATTAAATCGGTCCATATATACCCAAAATATCCATCTATGAAAACTGTGTGATCCAGAAAAAAACAGTGTTTCAAAACGCAACGTCATTTTTTAAAATTAAAAAAGTTGCCTATAAACTTTCACAAAACACTTCAAAATACTTTTGTAATCCAACTTTAGGTATTAGTAAATGTTAATAATCTATCAAATTGATCACGGGGCGATGTGTATTCAATAGCTCCACGTCTTCAAATCATGGTCGGAAATCTCTCTTCCAAAACATCCTGTCGGAGACCGGATGGTATGGGGTCTCTCTTCTTCGTTTGACCAAGGAACAACCACCAGGGAATTGCCAAGACTGGTGACATCGTGTGGAAGCTGTAGGACTTGTAATCTCAGAGCCATCTAATTTGCTGTGCCATAGACAATACATGCAAGTGGCGCATTGATATTTTTTCTACTTTTTGGTGATCAGTTTTCCTTGGGCTTTTCGACAAAACACACGTTCTGTTATAGTCACAGCCGTGATTTAACCAGTTTTAGAAACGTCAGAGTGTTTTCTATCCACACATACTAATAATATGCATATACTATATTCCTGGCATAAGTAGCAGGACGCTGAAATGTTGTGCGATTTTTAACAGAATGTTCGAAAAAGTAAGCCCTCGGCTGAAGAGGTTTTAAAAGTAGGTAACATCACATCTGCCACGCTGATCTTCAATACGGGGGCCCCTCAGGGGTATATGCTTCGTCCCCTCCTGTACACTCCCTTTTCACCCACGACTGCATGGCCAAGCACGACTCCAACACCATCATTAAGTTTGTTGACGACACAGCAGTGGTAGGCTTGATCACCGACAACAATGAGACAGCCTATAGGGAGGTGGTCAGAGAACTGGCAGTGTGATGCCAGGACAACAACCTCTCCCTCAACGTGAGCAAGACAAAGTAGATGATCGTGAACGGCAGCAAAAGAAGGCCCAAAAAATTGGCAAAGACTCCAGTCACCCAAGTCACAGACTGTTCCTTCTGCTACTGATGCCAAGTCTAGGTCCAAAAGGCTCCTTAACAGCTTCTAACCCAGAGCCATAATACTGCTGAACAATTAATCAAATGGCCACCCGGACTATATACATTGACATCCACCCTGTTTTTTACACTGCTGCTACTCGCTGTTTATTATCAATGCATAGTCATTTCACCCCTACCTGCATGTACAAATGACCATAATTGCCTCGACTAACCTGTACACTGACTCGGTACCGGTATCCGCTGTATATAGCGATGTTGATATTTCATGATGTTCCTTTTTTTTATTACTGTCATTTATTTAGTAAATATTTTCTTAAAACTGCATTATTGGTTAAGGGCTTGTAAGTATTCGGCACATGTGACAAATAACATTTGTTTTGATTTATAATGTACGATGTTGCTCTACTGGCAACTGAAAGCAAATAATTCTACATTTGAAACAGTCAATACTTTGCCAAACAACACCATCCTAAACGAAACACACAGAATTACTGTAAGTGAGCGTCAAACAGATACTTCAAATACAGAAACTGAATCACTACCAAAGTGAAGTTTTCCAGATATGACCCATGAAGAGAAACAAAGAAAGTGTTTTCCAGCCTGTCCACTATCATTAAAGCGCTACCCAAACACCTACGATAAGACGCTAATCAACTTGGTCCTAAACTTACAAATCACAAACAACCATACACAGATTATACTGAACTGATTGGAAAACACATGACGTTATTATGTTACATGGTATGAAGAGCATAAGGGGCAGAATAACATGTGTACACGGCAACAGTTGACTTCAAGACATATTTCCTTTAAAATAGTATATACACCGATAATTCATATTTTGAGTAAAAGCAAAGAAACCTTAATAGAAAATGACTCAAGTAAAAGTGAAAGTCGCCCAGTAAAATACTACTTGAGTAAAAGTCTAAAAGGTATTTGGTTTTAAATATACTTAATTATCAAAAGTACAAATAATTTATTCTTCCTTATATTAAGCAAACCAGACAGCACAATTTTATTTTTTAAATTTACAGATAGCCAGGGTCACACTCCAAAACTCATACATAATTTAAAAACAAAGCATTTGTGTTTAGTGAGTCCACGAGATCAGAGGCAGTAGTGATGACCAGGGATGTTCTGTGCGAATTGGACCATTTTCTGTCCTGCTAAGTGCTTTTGGGTGTCAGGGAAAATGTATGGAGTAAAAAGTACATTGTTTTATTTACGAATGTAGTGAAGTAAAAGTAGTCAAAAATATAAATAGTAAAGTACGGATACTCCCAAAAACTACTTAAGTAGTACTTTACATCACTGATTATGATGCAGACCGATACTGCCTATCATCCTACATCCACTAACTGTGTCACTCTGGCCAGATTGAGGCCACAACTAAACACAAACTGACTTGGGGAAATTCACTTTGACATTTCACCGTTCTCACCAACAGCAGCATTTTTTCCTCGCCGAAGAATTTGTCAACGTCATCAATTTAGAACGTCATTATTTTTTAAATGACAAGTAACATATGCAAATAATTATGTCAACATTTTACGAGCAGAAGACTGTCAGAATGAGTCAGTTCCCCAAGCAAGAACAACAAAAATCCACAGGGGCAACCACAGACTATACAGCCTAGTGCTGGTCATTTTCCATACCCGTCATTGGTGGGTCAAAAACATGGTTTTGTCATTTGTAACTTTTAGAGCTTGTTATCCATTGCAATAGACTTGTATTTGAGAATTTTTACTCATAATCTCTGAGTGAAAGCCTAAAACAGGTGGACCGTTAATCAAATCCTGACTCTAGATCCAGATCATTCCTTACCTTCTCCCGCTGCAGTTCTCCGATGGTGTCCTGGGCTTTCTCCAGGTTCTGGCTGGTCACGCTGAACTGCTGCCTCACCACCGCCAGCTCCCGCTTGATCACATAGTTCTCCTCCGCCTCCTGCGCCCGCGTCACCTGACCCTGGAATAGTGAAGACACAGGGTCAGAGACCAGAGGGGGCCGTGTCAATTATAGGGAATATGTCTGGGGGGGGGGTGTATCGACAACGTTGGTTTGAATTTAGAGGGAATTGGTGCTTAGCTTTAACACTTTCCAAATTGGAGGTTAGATATTAGGAGTTGACAGAGTAGAATATAAAATAGCACTTCTGTATCCATTCCTATTAGGTTGTAATTACCCTACAAAGACACTTCTATCCTAATAAATGACAGAGGGCATAAAACACTGCCAGTGTTTCCACATGCAGGGCTGTAGGCCTTAATATTAGAGCTCCTACCATGGACACACAGACGCACATGCGGTCAAGGGGGAGCATGGTCTGACAGACAGACGTACAGACGGACAGACAGACAGACAAAACATTCCCTCATGCAGAAGTCAGGCATTGATTGGTCACCGCCAAGGAGACAGAGAGAGGAAGTGCAGGGGGAAGGAAGGTGTTAAGAGGAGGAGAGATGGTTTTCCAGTACTGTACCTGTATCAGCCTGTCTGCGAGAGCAGCACTTTCCTACAACACCAGTGAAGGAGAGGAAGAAGATAAGAAAAGGATAAGGAGAGAATAGGGAGAAATAAAGACGAACACGAGGAATGAAGGACAAGAACAGGGCAAACGAGTAACGGAAATGTGACAACAGAAAATAAACAAGAGAAAGAAATCGATAATACAGAGTGAAAGAGTGTCCGTGGGTTTGTGTGAGAGAAGGAATTAAGAAAAAAAAAAGAAAAGAAAGACAAAAAGCATTACTCAGAGAACAACAGGAGAGAAGCAAGAGGGGAAGAAAAGCCAGAGTGCTTGGAAAAGGAGGAGAGACTCAGTGGCTCCGGTCTAGAATAAGGCCCATCCTTTTAAATCATCCATTCACGCACACAAGATCAACAGACATGGTCTCTGTCCTTAGGTACATTCACAACTTAAGTCACCTCACTTATTCTGTAAATGTGACGGGATATAAGTCTTGGTTGGCATGGCTATATTTTAGCTTCATGTTTCTGGCTGTGTTTTATTGTACACCATAAACCTTATTCACATAAGCGCTAAAGTGAGTGTCTGACTCGAAGCCAAGTTTCCGTCTCTTACCTTCTCCAATGTCTCAATCCTCTGCTTCAGAAGCCTGTTCTCTGTGCGTAACCTCTGTGGATGTGTAGACGGGTAGAGAGACAGTTAGAAAAAGGTATTAGTCATTATACAAGGCTTATAAATTGGGGGCTTTGTAAGTAAGACAGAAAAAAATATATATTCTGTCGGTCTATTAATAGATTAGCTCAAAGAAGAAGTTAGACGGGCACACACACACACACACACACACACACACACACCTTGATCTCTATCTGCTCCTCCATCTCTTTGTTCTTGATTGTGGTGTACTCTTTCTCCAACCTGGCAAATAAACACATTTTAGTAGAGGTTAGTTAGGCTAGAACCTTTAGTTTAGGTTCATACAATGTGTTTCTATTTCACATTTATGGATTTGACGGTGTGCAAATCAAACTGAAACTAATCATCTTAAACTGAAAACATGCTTTGTATAGTAACAACACCACAAGCCAGGACACATTGGCCCATATTAACTGTAGTCTACAACCCAAAGCCAGTATTGTTATTCTAATTAACAGTGATCAGAAGCAGAGCCTACTTCTTCATCCTCTTGGGGTTGTATTTGACCTGGTAGGCCCTCAGGATCAGCTTGTCTGGGCAGCTGTCAAACTGGTGGGGGATCAACTTCTGGAAGTGCTGTGAGACAAGGAAGAGACATGCTTAGAGCTTCATAGAAGACACTCTGAACGACAATATGTCCTATTAAGACACTCTGAACGACAATATGAGCTTTTAAGACACTCTGAACGACAATATGTCCTGTTAAGACACTCTGAACGACAATATGTCCTGTTAAGACACTCTGAACGACAATATGTCCTGTTAAGACACTCTGAACGACAATATGTCCTGTTAAGACACTCTGAACGACAATATGTCCTGTTAAGACACTCTGAACGTCAATATGTCCTGTTAAGACACTCTGAACGTCAATATGTCCTGTTAAGACACTCTGAACGTCAATATGTCCTGTTAAGACACTCTGAACGTCAATATGTCCTGTTAAGACACTCTGAACGTCAATATGTCCTGTTAAGACACTCTGAACGACAATATGTCCTGTTAAGACACTCTGAACGACAATATGTCCTGTTAAGACACTCTGAACGACAATATGTCCTGTTAAGACACTCTGAACAAGAATATGTCCTGTTAAGACACTGAACAAGAATATGTCCTGTTAAGACACTGAACAAGAATATGTCCTGTTAAGACACTGAACAAGAATATGTCCTGTTAAGACACTGAACAAGAATATGTCCTGTTAAGACACTGAACAAGAATATGTCCTGTTAAGACACTGAACAAGAATATGTCCTGTTAAGACACTGAACAGGAATATGTCCTGTTAAGACACTGAACAGGAATATGTCCTGTTAAGACACTGAACAGGAATATGTCCTGTTAAGACACTCTGAACAGGAATATGTCCTGTTAAGACACTCTGAACAGGAATATGTCCTGTTAAGACACTCTGAACAGGAATATGTCCTGTTAAGACACTCTGAACAGGAATATGTCCTGTTAAGACACTCTGAACAAGAATATGTCCTGTTAAGACACTGAACAAGAATATGTCCTGTTAAGACACTGAACAAGAATATGTCCTGTTAAGATACTGAACAGGAATATGTCCTGTTAAGACACTGAACAAGAATATGTCCTGTTAAGACACCGGACAGGAATATGTCCTGTTAAGACAGCGAACAAGAATATGTCCTGTTAAGACACCGAACAGGAATATGTCCTGTTAAGACACCGAACAGGAATATGTCCTGTTAAGACACCGAACAGGAATATGTCCTGTTAAGACACCGAACAGGAATATGTCCTGTTAAGACACCGAACAGGAATATGTCCTGTTAAGACACTGAACAGGAATATGTCCTGTTAAGACACTGAACAGGAATATGTCCTGTTAAGACACTCTGAAAGGGAATAATACATTCAGTAGGTATCACATGATAATTGAAGTAAACACACTTCACAAATGCCCATATGCTTATACAATGGTTCATTTCACACTTTTGTTTGTCTTGCCTTCAGCAGGTCTTGTATCTATCTACAGTGATAATTCATGATGTATACTATAGTGCAGGGGTCCCCAATTACATTTAGCTGTGGGCCGAAATTTCCTTGAGCGGATGGGTAGGGGGCCAGAATCATAGTTATAAATAATTTGTACACTGCAAATTGGCCCACAAGAACAGATATAGTATTTGACAAAACAATTAGAATTTCAAACCTTGATTACATTGCGATACGATCACATGCCTCCATTTATCCGAGGGACTACTTGGGAACAGATTTCCTCAATTAAAATCACCTTGAGCTCATTTTCTGGTAATCTTACAGTCTTTTACATCCAAGAAAGATGTTTTATTTATTTAAATAAAACCTCAGCAAACTTGGGAAATAAAATCACAAATTAGGTCCCTTAAAGCTGATTACTTAATGGTGAAACAACTTATTGGGGAACCCTGCTGTAGTGCCTTTCATGGGATAAATCCCAATTGGCACCCTATTCCAAATATTGTCCACTACTTTTGACCAGAGCCCTATGGGGGGGCTAGTGGTTGTTACCTGAGACATGCCCTCCATATCCAGCTGGATGAGGTCAGTCTGGTTGTACTGCAGAATGGCCATGCCCACACGAAATATAATCTCCAGACCCTGTAGACAGGGAATCAAAGTTCAATTCAACACACTCATAGTGCTCGATCACAAGACTCTCTTGTAGAAGATATTTTATGTTCATGAGAACAACCTGTCAATAAAGGTTACATTTCAAATCAAACATAATGTATATGGGATCCACTATGTTGATTTTTTCAAGTATATGTTCACCCAAACACATTCTCACACAAGACACCAGTGGTGAGTCTCTTACCTCGTACATGAAGATATCGAAGATGCGTGTGGCGACCGGCATGGGGAGGAAGGTGAGGAAGAGAGTCAGGAACCAGGAGGAGGCGTACATGGAGGTGTGGAAACTCTGAGAACGGAAGTGGACGTTCAGCTCCGGGAGCTGCTCCTGTTGGGGTAAGGAAAGAGAGGTGAAAGAGGGTGGATGAGAGGGGAAGAGGAAGGGAATGAGGGTGAGAAAGAGGGTGGATGAGAGGGGAAGAGGAAGGGAATGAGGGTGGGAAAGAGGGTGGATGAGAGGGGAAGAGAATGAGGGTGGGAAAGAGGGTGGGAAAGAGGGTGGGAAAGAGGGTGGATGAGAGGGGAAGAAGAAGGGAAAGAGGGTGGATGAGAGGGAAAGAGGGTGGATGAGAGGGAAAGAGGGTGGATGAGAGGGAGAGAGGGTGGATGAGAGGGAGAGAGGGTGGATGAGAGGGAGAGAGGGTGGATGAGAGGGAGAGAGGGTGGATGAGAGGGAGAGAGGGTGGATGAGAGGGAGAGAGGGTGGATGAGAGGGAGAGAGGGTGGATGAGAGGGAGAGAGACGAGAGGAGTTAATTAAGCAATAAGGCACGAGGGGGTGTGGTATATGGCCAATATACCACGGCTAAGGGCTGTCCTTATGCACGATGCAAAGCGGTGTGCCTGGACACTGTCCTTAGCTGTGGTATATTGGCCATATATCACAAACCCCCGAGGTGCCTTATTGCTATTATAAACTGGTTACCAATGTAATTAGAGCAGTAAAATGTTTATCATACCTGTGGTATTTGGTCTGATATACCATGGCTGTCAGCCAATCAGCAGTCAGGTCTCGAACCACCCAGTTTATAATAGGGGTTTTAGTTGAGCTATACAAACCCTTAATGGTTTCAAAGTGGTACTATTAAAAATGTAAGGACGAACCTAGCTCAAGTCTTTGCTAAATGAATCTATTTGCTGCCCCATAGTGGACAACATTATAATTGCAATATTTGTGCTTATTCCCCAACTACAGTACACTGTATACATACTTACTTAAAACCACACATTAAAACCACACACACAACCACAAATATTATAATAATTTCAATCCCAGACACCTGCAAGGCCCTTAAGGTTTTAGTTAATTTGACAATAGATGCATCCTAAATGGCACTGTATTCCCTACATAGTGCACTACTTTTGACCTATTGGCCCTGTTCAAAAGTAGTGCACTTTATAGGGTCTAAGTTGCCATTTGGGACACATACAACCTTCTACATTGGCCAGCGTGACATATGGAGATGGACAAAGTTTATTTACCTGCAGCAGGTATTCAAACTGGTAGATACAGAGGCCTAGTTCAGCCATGGTTGGTTTGAAAAGCTCCCTCAGACGGTACTCCTGCATCAGACGCACAAACACACAGAACGCCTCCTCCTCCGGCATCTAGAGGGCCACAGGAGAGACCGGGTCAGGCTGTGTGACTGTGTGTGCATTCACACTAATCAGGAGCTCAGAGGTCATTTATTCATACTGTATAAGCAACGAAAAAGGGTAGAATCAGGACAATTCCGTTTTTAGCACAACGTAGCGCGATAGCGAGAGAGGGGAATGTCTAGACTAGAGGGCTGCTGAAGAGACGTTACCTGCATGAGCAGCAGGCCCACGATGAAGGCACTGCCCTGGCAGTAGCCCACCTCCCGGTCCACCAGAGAATACGCCTGCACACACAGACATCAATCAACATAAACAAACCTATACTCATTGGGGAAGTTTCCCCGGACACAGATTAAGTTTAGAGATTCTACATTTGTTAAGCTTTTTAGTCCAGGACTAGGCTTAATCAGAGTCTGGGAAACCGGCCCATACAGTTTAAATACACATTTAACTCAAATCAATCACATTTATTTATAAAGCCCTAAAACCAGAAACCCAGCCTAAAACCCCAAACAGCAAGCAATGCAGATGTAACTGCTTCTAACTGTTCATCCAACTTCAGATCTCACTAGTACACAAATGACTTATCATACCAAATCCATCCTGTTTGTCCATGTAAACCTAAGAGACAACATTCTAATAATGCAGAAAAAAAGTCATGTTCAAGATCAAAGGTCAAAATATCCTCACCTTCATGACGTTGAAGAGCACCTCCTGACCCAGGCTGTCCTGGCCCTTGAAGAACTCATGCTCGGGGTAGGTGCGGGCGATGTCCCGGCGGATGAGCTTTTCGCAGGGCGAGGACATCTTGAGCAGCTCAGAGTACTGGTTCTTCACTGGCATGTCTGTGGCGTTACCAAGCAGCTGCCACACGATGGCCCGGAAGTGGTGTGGGATGCCCTTACGGATCAGCTCCTGGAGGTGAAAAGGTTTATTTTACAAATCTAATTCTCAGCTTAGTGTAGAACTCTACATCCTAGCCTATAATGAATATCTATGTCATCTCATATCTTCACTGATCATATCCCTCCATCTGTGCTCTCTCCTCATTTGTCCTCACTCCCATTTTCTCCTCTCTAATCTGTTCTGCTGTTCTGTTCCCCTCTCCCTGGCTCTGTCTGCTCTCTTATTTTAATTTTATTTAACCCTTATTTTACCAGGTAAGTTGACTGAGAACACATTCTCATTTACAGCAACGACCTGGGGAATAGTTACAGGGGAGAGGAGGGGGGTGAATGAGCCAATTGTAAGCTGGGGATGATTAGGTGACTGATGGTATGAGGGCCAGATTGGGAATTTGGCTAGGACACCGGGGTTAACACCCCTACTCTTACGATAAGTGCCATAGGATCTTTAGTGACCACAGAGTCAGGACACCCATTTAATGTCCCATCCGAAAGACAGCACCCTACACAGGGCAATGTTCCCAATCACTGCCCTGGGGAATTGGGATATTTTTTTAGACCAGAGGGAAGGGTGCCTCCTACTGGCCCTCCAACACCACTTTTCCCCCTGTCCTCTCTCCATCTTCTCCCCTTTGCTCATCTCTCGATCACTCATCCATCCTCCCCCCTCACCCTGAGCAGCTTGTCCTTCTTGCGTCTCCATTCGTCCCACTCGTTGACGATGCGTCCCCACAGGATCCAGGTGTCCTCCTCCAGGTGGGACAGGTTGGACGAGGCAGAGGAGCTGGACACCAGGGACGAGCCGCTGTTCCGCCGCGAGCCGCTCATCGAACGCATCGACTTGGAGTCTGCCTCCAGAAGTCTGGGGAGGAGGAGGGGGTATAGAGGTCGTCAGACAAGCGTCATACGAGTGCCACTTATGCTTTCATTACACTAGTCTTGTTTCTATTACTTGTTTTGATCTTTTTATTGTTAATCCAGGATGTTAAGCTTTTCAGGATTGATGTTATATTCTCTTTTGCATTAAATTAGACTTAATTTGAAACGTTTTTAATTATTACCCCATGTAGTAGAAAATCACGTGTGAGAGAATGTCATCTAAAACACTGGAGGGCACAAACAACCAGCAGTACCTTTAATACTACTATGTCAAGACACTGAGCACCTCTCTGATAGTGAAACACTGGGCCTATTGTTGAGATACTTATCAGTGCCAAGGCCATAGCAGCTACTCTGATAGTAGAGACACATTGAGGTAGCATCCAAAATGGCAGCTTTTTCCCTTATATAGTGCACTACTTTTGACCAGAGCACATCTGGACCGTGGTCAAAAGTAGTGCACTACATAGGGAATAGGGTGCCATTTGGGACGCATGCTGAGTGCTGAACACTTTGGTTATAATACCGTGCCAGTAACAGCAAATGTCCAGCTCACAGAGGCAAAAGAGGAAGGTTCAACAGTGCATGTTCCAGCTCTGGCATCAAAGCGTCTCTCAGCTAGCCTAGCCGGCCCGCTAGACCTTGGCCAGAAGCTCCTCCAGCCCAATGACACATCTGCTCAGTGCATCTGCTCTGAAGCTACCCACAGCGGGGAGAGGCTAACCTCTGCTACCCCATACTGACCTGGAAGCCTCATAGCAATGTGCTGTAACACAGTTGAATCGCTGGACTGTACCTGTTTGTTTATGAGTGGTCTAAGACACTGCATCTCAGTGCAAGAGTTGTCACTGCAGTACCTGGTTCGAATCCAGGGTGCATCACATCCGGCCGTGATTGGGAGTTCCATAGGGCGGTGCACAATTGGCCCAGCAACGTCCGAGTTTGGTCGGGGTAGGCCGTCATTGTAAATAAGAATTTGTTCTTAACTGACTTGCCTAGTTAAATAAAGGTTACATTTTTTTTTTTTTATGAGTGGCTCATCATTTACCTGGCAAAATATCAGCAAATGCCATTCTCACAACAGCGCAGTGATCTTGAACGCAGCCATGCGAGACCAGTCACCACCTAACAGTAGGTTTCCATTGAACAAGGTTTACTCGACAAAAGCAATGTTGCAAAAAATGTATCTTTGTGACATGTGTCATGGAAACGGCAGATATAGGAGAAATGTTCTAAAGATCGACAACATTTTTATCCGTTCAATAGGGGTGGATAAAGGTTTAAAGTGTGTGTGTGTCAGTCACCAGATCTCAACCCAACAGAACACTTTTATGGGAGTTCCTGGAGCAGTGCCTGAGACAGCCTTTTCCACCACCGTCAGCAAAACAATAAACTATAGAATTTCTCGCGGAAGAATGGTGTCGCATCCCTCCAACAGAGTTCCAGACACTTGTAGAATCTATGCCAAGGTGGATGGAAGCTGTTCTGACCACTCGTGGTGGCCCAACGCCCTATTAAAGACAACTTACGTTGGGGTTTCCTTTATTTTGGCAGTTACCTGTAGCTACTGTGCAACACATGTGAACCCCAGTTCCCATCTCTTTCTCACCTGTTCTGCTCCTCAAGCTTGGCCAGCAGCTCTAGCTCGTCAGGACTCAGGCTCTCAGAGTCGGCGGGGGAGGCGGCGGGGGCTGAGAGCATGGCATCTTGGCAAGTTGAGTCCGGGCTGAGCAGGGGGCTGCCCATGGAATGGTCCATGCCAGGGGGAGAGGAGGGGGGACACTCCAGCTGGTTGGGTCCCCCTGTGGAGCCCTCTCTCTCGGGGCTGCCGCTGGGGGTGGGCATGGTTGTGGTGGGGACAGGGGAGGCTGTGGCTGGGTCTCCTTACACGTCTCCCGGCTGTAGGGTCACCTGGCAGGGCGGTGCCGGAGCCAATCGGATCAGGGTTCCTCAAACCTGTTGTGAATTTAGAGGACATTTGAATTACGAGGACATATTCACAAGGACATACACTGAACAAAAATATGAATGCAACATGTAAAGTGTTGGTCCCAAGTTTCATGAGCTGAAATAAAAGATCCCAGAAATGTTCCATATGCACAAAAAGCTTATTTCTCCCAAATTTCGCGAAAAAATTTGATTACATTCCTGTTAGTGAGCATTTCTCCTTTACCAAGATAATCCATCCACCTGACAAGTGTGGCATATCAAGAAGCTGATAAACAGCATAATCATTACACAGGTGCACCTTGTGCTGGGGTCAATAAAAGGACACTCTAAAATGTGCAGTTTTGTCACACAACACAATGCCACAAGTTCTGAAGGAGCGTGCAATTGGCATGCTGACTGCAGGAATGTCCACCAGCGCTGTTGCCAGAGAAATTGAATGCACATTTTTCTACCGTAAGCCACCTCCAACATGGTTTAAGGGAATTTGGCAGTACGTCCAACTGGCCTCAACCGCTGACCATGTGTATGTCGGTGTGGGTGAGCGGTTTGAGTGCACCATGGTAGCGGTGGGGTTATGGTATGGGCAGGCATAAGCTACAGACAATGAACACAATTGCATTTGATCAATGTCAATTTGAATGCACAGAGGTACCATGACAAGATCCTGAGGCCCATTGTCGTGCCATTAATCAGCCGCCATCACCTCATGTTTCAGCATGATAATGCACAGCCCCATGCCGCAAGGATCTGTACACAATTCCTCAATCTCTCAGGTCTTCCCTGGCCTGCATACTCACCGATCAATGTATACTACAGCGTGTTCCACAGAAAACAATCAACAGCCTGATCAACTAGCAGAAGGAAATGTGTCGCTCTGCATGAAGCAAATGGTGGTCACACCAGAAACTGACTGGTTTTCTGACCTTCTTTTGTACAATAGACACAGATCTGCATTCCCATTCATGTAAAATCCATAGATTAGGGCCTAATGAATTCATTTCAAATTGACTGATTTCCTTATATGAACTGTAACTCAGTGAAATCTTTGAATGCATGCTGCGTTTACATTTTTGTTCAGCATGCATACATGCATACATGCATACATGCATACATGCATACATGCATACATGCATACATGCATACATACAGAAAGTATTCAGACCCTTGACTTTTTCCAAATGTTGTTATTTTACAGCCTTATTCCAAAATGGATTAAATAAAATTAAAATCTCAATCTACACACAATACCTCATAATGACAAAGCGAAGATGTAGACATTTTTGCTAATTTATTAAAAATATAAAATACCTTATTACCATACAGTACCAGTCAAACGTTAGTACACACCTACTCATTCAAGGGTTTTTCTTTATTTTCACTATTTCAGTTTTTTACGACTGCACTTGAAACTTTCAAAGTTCTTCAATTTCAGGATTTAGTGACCTTCATGTCTTAAAAAGTAATGGTGTCATGTTTTGTCATTGATTATCATGTCTTGTCCCTGTGCTTCCCCTTCTATTCGTTTCCCTCTGCTGGTCTTATTAGGTTCTTTCCCTCTTTCTATCCCTCTCTCTCCCCCTCCCTCTCTCACTCTCTCGCTCTCTCTTCTCTCTATCGTTCCGTTCCTGCTCCCAGCTGTTCCTATTCCCCTAATCAATCATTTAGTCTTCCCACACCTGTTCCCGATCCTTTTCCCTGATTAGAGTCCCTATTTCTCTCCTTGTTTTCCGTTCCTGCCCTGTCGGATCCTTGTCTATTATTCACCGTGCTGTGTCTATGTATTGCCCTGTCGTGTCGTGTTTCCCTCAGATGCTGCGTGGTGAGCAGGTGTCTGAGTCTGCTACGTTCAAGTGCCTTCCCGAGGCAACCTGCAGTTCTTGATCAAGTCTCCAGTCTGTTCTCGTCATTACGAGTAGTATTATGCCTTTTGTTTGTAAAATAACTTTACTGGATTAAAAACTCTGTTTTCGCCAAGTCGCTTTTGGGTCCTCATTCACCGGCATAACAGAAGGATCCGACCAAGGAATGGACCCAGCGACTACAGATGCTCGTAACACTGCCGTCGAGATCCAAGGAGCCATGCTCGGCAGACACGAGCAGGAATTGTCTGCTGCTCGCCATGCCGTGGAGAACCTGGCCGCTCAGGTTTCCGACCTCTCTGGACAGTTCCAGAGTCTTCGTCTCGTGCCACCTGTTACTTCCTGGCCTGCCGAGCCTCCGGAACCTAGGGTTAATAACCCACCTTGCTACTCCGGGCAGCCCACGGAGTGCCGCTCCTTTCTCACCCAGTGTGATATTGTGTTCTCTCTCCAACCCAACACATACTCTAGCGAGAGAGCTCGGGTTGCTTACGTCATTTCACTCCTTACTGGCCGGGCTCGAGAGTGGGGCACAGCTATCTGGGAGGCAAGGGCTGATTGTTCTAACAATTACCAGAACTTTAAAGAGGAGATGATTCGGGTTTTTGACCGTTCAGTTTTTGGTAGGGAGGCTTCTAGGGCCCTGGCTTCCCTATGCCAAGGTGATCGATCCATAACGGATTACTCTATAGAGTTTCGCACTCTTGCTGCCTCTAGTGACTGGAACGAGCCGGCGCTGCTCGCTCGTTTTCTGGAGGGACTCCACGCAGTGGTCAAAGATGAGATTCTCTCTCGGGAGGTTCCTTCCAGTGTGGATTCTTTGATTGCTCTCGCCATCCGCATAGAACGACGGGTAGATCTTCGTCACCAAGCTCGTGGAAGAGAGCTCGCGTCAACGGTGTTTCCCTGCTCCGCATCGCAACCATCTCCTCCTCTGGCTCAGAGACTGAGCCCATGCAGCTGGGAGGTATTCGCATCTCGACCAAGGAGAGGGAACGGAGGATCACCAACCGCCGGTGCCTCTATTGCGGATTTGATGGACATTTTGTCAATTCATGTCCAGTAAAGGCCAGAGCTCATCAGTAAGCGGAGGGCTACTGGTGAGCGCTACTACTCAGGTCTCTTCATCTAGATCCTGTACTACTATGTCGGTCCATCTACGCTGGACCGGTTCGGGTGCTACATGCAGTGCCTTGATTGACTCTGGGGCTGAGGGTTGTTTCATGGACGAAGCATGGGCTCGGAAACATGACATTCCTTTCAGACAGTTAGACAAGCCTACGCCCATGTTTGCCTTAGATGGTAGTCATCTTCCCAGTATCAGATTTGAGACACTACCTTTAACTCTCACAGTATCTGGTAACCACAGTGAGACTATTTCTTTTTGATTTTTCGTTCACCTTTTACACCTGTTGTTTTGGGTCATCCCTGGCTAGTATGTCATAATCCTTCTATTAATTGGTCTAGTAATTCTATCCTATCCTGGAACGTTTCTTGTCATGTGAAGTGTTTAATGTCTGCCATCCCTCCCATTTCTTCTGTCCCCACTTCTCAGGAGGAACCTGGCGATTTGACAGGAGTGCCGGAGGAATATCATGATCTGCGCACGGTCTTCAGTCGGTCCCGAGCCAACTCCCTTCCTCCTCACCGGTCGTATGATTGTAGTATTGATCTCCTTCCGGGGACCACTCCTCCTCGGGGTAGACTATACTCTCTGTCGGCTCCCGAACGTAAGGCTCTCGAGGATTATTTATCTGTGTCTCTTGACGCCGGTACCATAGTGCCTTCTTCCCTCCGGCCGGGGCGGGGTTCTTTTTTGTTAAGAAGAAGGACGGTACTCTGCGCCCTGCGTGGATTATCGAGGGCTGAATGACATAACGGTTAAGAATCGTTATCCGCTTCCCCTTATGTCATCAGCCTTCGAGATTCTGCAGGGAGCCAGGTGCTTTACTAAGTTGGACCTTCGTAACGCTTACCATCTCGTGCGCATCAGAGAGGGGGACGAGTGGAAAACGGCGTTTAACACTCCGTTAGGGCATTTTGAGTACCGGGTTCTGCCGTTTGGTCTCGCCAATGCGCCAGCTGTTTTTCAGGCATTAGTTAATGATGTTCTGAGAGACATGCTGAACATCTTTGTTTTTGTCTATCTTGACGATATCCTGATTTTTTCACCGTCACTCGAGATTCATGTTCAGCACGTTCGACGTGTTCTACAGCGCCTTTTAGAGAATTGTCTCTACGTAAAGGCTGAGAAGTGCTCTTTTCATGTCTCCTCCGTTACTTTTCTCGGTTCCGTAATTTCCGCTGAAGGCATTCAGATGGATTCCGCTAAGGTCCAAGCTGTCAGTGATTGGCCCGTTCCAAGGTCACGTGTCGAGTTGCAGCGCTTTTTAGGTTTCGCTAATTTCTATCGGCGTTTCATTCGTAATTTCGGTCAAGTTGCTGCCCCTCTCACAGCTCTTACTTCTGTCAAGACGTGTTTTAAGTGGTCCGGTTCCGCCCAGGGAGCTTTTGATCTTCTAAAAGAACGTTTTACGTCCGCTCCTATCCTCGTTACTCCTGACGTCACTAGACAATTCATTGTCGAGGTTGACGCTTCAGAGGTAGGCGTGGGAGCCATTCTATCCCAGCGCTTCCAGTCTGACGATAAGGTTCATCCTTGCGCTTATTTTTCTCATCGCCTGTCGCCATCTGAGCGCAACTATGATGTGGGTAACCGTGAACTGCTCGCCATCCGCTTAGCCCTAGGCGAATGGCGACAGTGGTTGGAGGGGGCGACCGTTCCTTTGTCGTTTGGACAGACCATAAGAACCTTGAGTACATCCGTTCTGCCAAACGACTTAATGCCCGTCAAGCTCGTTGGGCGTTGTTTTTCGCTCGTTTCGAGTTTGTGATTTCTTACCGTCCGGGTAGCAAAAACACCAAGCCTGATGCCTTATCCCGTCTGTTTAGTTCTTCTGTGGCTTCTACTGATCCCGAGGGGATTCTTCCTTATGGGCGTGTTGTCGGGTTGACAGTCTGGGGAATTGAAAGACAGGTTAAGCAAGCACTCACGCACACTGCGTCGCCGCGCGCTTGTCCTAGTAACCTCCTTTTCGTTCCTGTTTCCACTGTCTGGCTGTTCTTCAGTGGGCTCACTCTGCCAAGTTAGCTGGTCATCCCGGTGTTCGAGGCACTCTTGCGTCTATTCGCCAGCGCTTTTGGTGGCCGACTCAGGAGCGTGACACGCGCCGTTTCGTGGCTGCTTGTTCAGACTGCGCGCAGACTAAGTCGGGTAACTCTCCTCCTGCCGGTCGTCTCAGACCGCTCCCCATTCCTTCTCGACCATGGTCTCACATCGCCCTAGACTTCATTACCGGTCTGCCTTTGTCTGCGGGGAAGACTGTGATTCTTACGGTTGTCGATAGGTTCTCTAAGGCGGCACATTTCATTCCCCTCGCTAAACTTCCTTCCGCTAAGGAGACGGCACAAATCATTATCGAGAATGTGTTCAGAATTCATGGCCTCCCGTTAGACGCCGTTTCAGACAGAGGCCCGCAATTCACGTCACAGTTTTGGAGGGAGTTCTGTCGTTTGATTGGTGCGTCCGTCAGTCTCTCTTCCGGGTTTCATCCCCAGTCTAACGGTCAAGCAGAGAGGGCCAATCAGACGATTGGTCGCATACTACGCAGCCTTTCTTTCAGAAACCCTGCGTCTTGGGCAGAACAGCTCCCCTGGGCAGAATACGCTCACAACTCGCTTCCTTCGTCTGCTACCGGGTTATCTCCGTTTCAGAGTAGTCTGGGTTACCAGCCTCCTCTGTTCTCATCCCAGCTTGCCGAGTCCAGCGTTCCCTCCGCTCAAGCGTTTGTCCAACGTTGTGAGCGCACCTGGAGGAGGGTGAGGTCTGCACTTTGCCGTTACAGGGCACAGACTGTGAGAGCCGCCAATAAACGCAGGATTAAGAGTCCAAGGTATTGTTGCGGCCAGAGAGTGTGGCTTTCCACTCGCAACCTTCCTCTTACGACAGCTTCTCGTAAGTTGACTCCGCGGTTCATTGGTCCGTTCCGTGTCTCCCAGGTCGTCAATCCTGTCGCTGTGCGACTGCTTCTTCCGCGACATCTTCGTCGCGTCCATCCTGTCTTCCATGTCTCCTGTGTCAAGCCCTTTCTTCGCACCCCCGTTCGTCTTCCCTCCCCCTCCCGTCCTTGTCGAGAGCGCACCGATTTACAAGGTACGTAAGATCATGGACATGCGTTCTCGGGGACGGGGTCACCAATACTTAGTGGATTGGGAGGGTTACGGTCCTGAGGAGAGGAGTTGGGTTCCGTCTCGGGACGTGCTGGACCGTTCACTTATTGATGATTTCCTCCGTTGCCGCCAGGATTCCTCCTCGAGTGCGCCAGGAGGCGCTCGGTGAGTGGGGGGTACTGTCATGTTTTGTCATTGATTATCATGTCTTGTCCCTGTGCTTCCCTTCTATTCGTTTCCCTCTGCTGGTCTTATTAGGTTCTTTCCCTCTTTCTATCCCTCTCTCTCCCCCTCCCTCTCTCACTCTCTCTCTCTTCTCTCTATCGTTCCGTTCCTGCTCCCAGCTGTTCCTATTCCCCTAATCAATCATTTAGTCTTCCCACACCTGTTCCCGATCCTTTTCCCTGATTAGAGTCCCTATTTCTCTCCTTGTTTTCCGTTCCTGCCCTGTCGGATCCTTGTCTATTATTCACCGTGCTGTGTCTATGTATTGCCCTGTCGTGTCGTGTTTCCCTCAGATGCTGCGTGGTGAGCAGGTGTCTGAGTCTGCTACGTTCAAGTGCCTTCCCGAGGCAACCTGCAGTTCTTGATCAAGTCTCCAGTCTGTTCTCGTCATTACGAGTAGTATTATGCCTTTTGTTTGTAAAATAACTTTACTGGATTAAAAACTCTGTTTTCGCCAAGTCGCTTTTGGGTCCTCATTCACCTGCATAACAAATGGTCTGTAATTTCTCTTTGCTTATTTGAGCTGTTCTTGCCATTATATGGACTTGGTCTTTTACCAAATAGGGCGATCAAGTGTATACCCACCCTACCTTGTCACAACACAACTGATTGGCTCAAACACATTAAGGAAAGAAATTCCACAAATTAACAAGGCATACCTGTTAATTGAAATGCATTTATTCCTAATGACTACCTCATGAAGCTGGTTGAGAGAATGCCAAGAGTATGCAAAGCTGTCATCAAGGCAAATGGTGGCTACTTTGATTTGAACAATCTCAAATATATTTTGATTTGCTTAACACTTTTTTGGTTACTACATGATTCCATATGTGTTATTTCATAGTTATGATGTCTTAACTATTATTCTACAATGTAGAAAATAGTAAAAATAAAGAAAAACCCTGCAATGAATAGGTGTCCAAACTTCTCCTGTAAGTATTGACTCTTTGCGAGGAGACTCAAAAATTGAGCTCAGGTGCATCCTGTTTCCATTAACCATCCTTGAGATGTTTCTACAACTTGGAGTCCACCTGTGGTATATTCAATTGATTGGACATGATTTGGAAAGGCACACACCTGTCTATATAAGGTCCGATAGAGCTCCGAGACAGGATTGTGTTGAGGCACAGATCTGGGGAAGGGCACCAAAACATTTTTGCAGCATTGAAGGTCCCCAAGAGTGGTCTCCATCATTCTAAAAGGAAGAAGTTTGTAAACACCAAGACTCTTCCTAGAGCTGGCCGCCCGGCAAAACTGAGCAATCGGGGGGAGAATGCCTTGGTCAGGGGAGGTGACCAAGAACCCAATGGTCACTCTGACAGAGCTCCAGTTTCTCTGTGGAGATGGGAGAAACTTCCAGGAGGACAACAATCTCTATTGCACTCCACCAATCAGGCCTTTATGGTAGAGTAAAAAGACGTGAATTTTACTGAGGAGTTGCTTCCATGACAGCCCGCTTGGAGTTTTCTAAAAGACACCTAATGGATGAGAAACAAGATTCTCTGGCCTGAATGCCAAGATCCACATCTGGAGGAAACCTGGCACCATCCCTACAGTGAATCATGGTGGTGGCAGCATCATGCTGTAGGTGTGTTTTTCAGTGGCAGGGAATGGGAGCCTAGTCAGGATCGAGGGAAAGATGAACAGAGCAAAGTACAGAGAATTCCATGATGAAAACCTGCTCCAGAGTGCTCCAGACCTCAGACTGGGATGAAGGTTCACCTTCCAACAGGGCAATGACCCGAAGCACACAGCCAAAACAACACAAGAGTAGCTTCGGGACAAGTCTCTGAAGATCCTTGATTGGCCCAGCCAGAGCCCGGACTTGAACCCGATTGAACATCTCTGGAGAGACCGGAAAATAGCTGTGCAGCGACGCTCCAAAGTTGAATGGGAAGTTGAGTTCCTCGGCGTACACATCACGGACAAACTGAAATGGTCCACCCATACAGACAGTGCAGTGAAAAAGGCGCAACAGCATCTCTTCAACCTCAGGAGGCTGAGAACATCCTTGCCCGGCTGTATCGCCGCCTGGAACAGAAACTGCACCACCCACAACCGCAGGGCTCTAATAATGTTTACATACAGTTTAAGTCAGAAGTTTACATACACCTTAGGCAAATACATTTCACCATTTCTGACATTTTTTATAGTAAAAATTCCCTGTCTTAGGTCAGTTAGGATCACCACTTTATTTTAAGAATGTGAAATGTCACAATAATAGTAGAGAGAATGATTTATTTCAGATTTTGTTTCATTCGTCACATTCCCAGTGAGTCAGAAGTTAACATGCACTCAATTAGTATTTGGTAGCATTGCCTTTAAATTGTTTAACTTGGGTCAAATGTTTTGGGTAGCCTTCCACAAGCTTCCCACAATAAGTGGGGTGCATTTTGGCCCATTCCTCCTGACAGAGCTGTTGTAACTAAGTCATGTTTATAGGCCTCCCTGCTTGCATACGCTTTTTCAGTTCTGACCACAAACTTTCAATAGGATTGAGGTCAGGGCTTTGTGATGGCCACTCCAATACCTTGACTTTGTTGTCCTTAAGCCATTTTGCCACAACTTTGGAAGTATGCTTGGGGTCATTGTCCATTTGGAAGACCCATTTGCAACCAAGCTTTAACTTCCTGACTGATGTCTTGTGATGTTGCTTCAATGTATCCACATAATTTTCCTACCTCATGATGCCATCTATTTTGTGAAGTACACCAGCAAAGCACCCCCACAACATGATACTGCCACCCCCGTGCTTCACGGTTGGGATGGTGTTCTTCAGCTTGCAAGCCTCCCCCTTTTTCCTCCAAACATAACGATGGTCATTATGGCCAAACAGTTCTATTTTTGTTTCATCAGTACAGAGGACATTTCTCCAAAAAGTATGATCTTTGTCCCCATGTGCAGTTGCAAACCGTAGTCTGGCTTTTTTTATGGCGGTTTTGGAGCCGTGGCTTCTTCCTTGCTGAGCGGCCTTTCAGGTTATGTCGATATAGGATATGTTTTACTGTGGATATATATACTTTGTAACTGTTTCCTCCAGCATCTTCACAAAGTCCTTTGCTGTTGTTCTGGGATTGATTTGCACTTTTCACACCAACGTACGTTCATCTCTAGGAGACAGAACACGTCTCCTTCCTGAGCGGTATGACGGCTACGTGGTCCCATGGTGTTTATACTTGCATACTATTGTTTGTAAAGATGAGTGTGGTACCTTCAGGCGTTTGGAAATTGCTCCCGAGAATGAACCGGACTTGTGGTCTAAAAAAATATTCTGAGGTCTTGGCCGATTTCTTTAGATTTTTTATGATGTCAAGCAAAGAGGCACTGAGTTTGAAGGTAGGCCTTGAAATACATTCACAGGTACACCTCCATATGACTCAAATTATGTCAATTTGCCTATCAGAAACTTCTAAAGCCATGACATTGTCTGAAATTTTCCAAGCGGTTTAAAGGCACAGTCAACTTAGTGTATGTAAACTTCTGACCCACTGGAATTGTGATACAGTGAATTATAAGTGAAATAATCTATCTGTAAACAATGATTGGAAAAATTACTTGTGTCATGCACAAAGTAGATGTCCTAACCAACTTGCCAAAACTATAGTTTGTGAACAAGAAATTTGTGGAGTGGTTGAAAATGAGTTTTAATGACTCCAACCTAAGTGCATGTACACTTCCGACTTCAACTGTATCTTGCACTACTCATCCTAGATGTATATACTGTATTTTATACCATCTATTGCATTTCGTCTATGACGGTCGGTCGTGGCCCATCCATATATTTATATGTACATATTCTTATTACCTCCCTTTACTTAGATGTGTGTATTAGGTAGTTGTGGAATTTTTAGATTACTTGTTAGAGATTGCTGCACTGTCGGAACGAGCACAAGCATTTCGCTACACTCGCAATAACATCTGCTAACCATGTGCATGTGACCAATCAAATTTGATTTGATTTGAAAACACTGGACAGAGCTTGAGAGGATCTGCAGAGAAGAATGGGAGAAACTCCCCAAATACAGGCATGACAAGCTTGTAGATTCATACCCAAGAAGAATCCAGGTTGTAATCGCTGCCGAAGGTACTTCAACAAAGTACTGAGTAAAGGGTCTGAATAATTATGTAAATGTTATATCACACACACACACACACACACACACACACACACACACACACACACACACACACACACACACACACACACACACACACACACACACACACACACACACACACACACACACACACACACACACTTTTGCTTTGTCATTATGGGGCATTGTGTGTCGATTGATGAGGGGAAAAAAACAATTGAATCGATTTTACAATAAGGCTGTAGCGTAACAAAATGTGGAAAAAGTCACGAGGTCTGAATACTTCAGAATGCCCTGTACATAGTCCTGTGTCTCGTTAGTCAATGCTTATATGAGGTCAACTGTTGGTTGAATTCTGTGATAAATGGTTAAGTGCTATGAAAAGATCATTTGATTGTTTGACATTTTCCTACAGAGCCAATTTCTATATCAAACACAACAAACAAAAATAATTGACATACAGTCCCTTGATTCCCATCTAAGTGAATTGATCACAGTCAATCCACAGTGAACGATGTTATCGCCGTCCACTTGCTAAGGGAGTGGTTATCAGGGTGCGGGCCTGAGTCACCATGGATGATGACATCACATTCCATAATGGCCATTGTCTCACTGTGGCTCAACATTCACTTACAGTCTTCTTTATAAAGAGATTGGTTTGTGTCTCAAATGGCACCTTATTCTCTATAGTGCACTACTTTTGACCAGGGCGCTGGTCAAACGAGTGCACTATATAGGAATTAGGGTGCCATTTGGGACACACCCATTATAAGTGTATGGATTTAATGGATCATGATGTAATCCTGTATTATAAACTGGGTGGTGCGAGCCGTGAATGCTGACTGGCTGTAAGTCGTGGTATATCAGACTGTATGGGTATGACAAAACATGTATTTTTACTGGTCCAATTACGTTGGTAATCAGTTTATAATAGCAATAAATCCTCAGGGGATTTGTTACAGAACCAATATACCATGACTCAGGGTTGTGTCCTAGCACTCTGTGTTGCAGAGTAGATCACCATTTAAATCACTCACTGATGGATCAACATTAGCTAGATTACCATTAAATGTGATGTCATGAATGTTTGATGACATCATGCTGTGAATATCAAGCAAGCAGGAAGAGACTGTGCATTAAAGGTGATTGGATTGGAGCCATAATTAATTATGAGATTAAGCAAACTAGAAAGAATGTGTTGAGAAAGATAGGCCATGTTGATATAGTAGAAATCTGCAGAGCTATGAAAATACAAAAACAACATTCCTCAAAGTATTATAATTTCTAATTGTTTGTTTTCTCATGCAAATCCATTGACAAAGAAAGAAATAATGGCAATTTAAGCAGAGGTTAAATCCATGAAATCCCATTTTCTGATAAGGAAGGTTTTGTGTATATTGTTGTGGTGTGTGTGTGTGTGTGTGTGTGTGTGTGTGTGTGTGTGTGTGTGTGTGTGTGTGTGTGTGTGTGTGTGTGTGTGTGTGTGTGTGTGTGTGTGTGTGTGTGTGTGTGTGTGTGTGTGTGTGTGTGTGTACGCACTCAGGCTTGTGATTCACAATGTGCAACATTCTACTGGACTATGTAAGGCAAGGCCTGTAACTCTCTCAGTTCACTATCCTAACTCCACCCTCTATTAAAGCCAAGAACAGACTGTGCACTGCACAATGCAGCTACTAATCACAAAACTAATAGGGGGGAACCATTGGTCAGTGATAAACCAGAGGTCCGCTGCTGCTGTTTAATCATGAAGGTACCAATGCTGCTCAGCAGTTCCTCTCTGCACTCCAGTCTGTGGCAGCCAAGCTGCACCATAGAAATGGAATTACTAGAATGAGAATTCCATGAGGGTGCAGCCAAATTGCGGTGGCCAGGGTTCTTTCCTTTTCTACTTGGCAGCCAGGCAGCACCATAAAAATAGAATTACTAGAATGAAAAAGGAAACCCTGACAGCCTCATAGAAATATAATTATTCAAACAAGTAAAACACCTTTGGCAATGGCAATTTGACTGCACCCTCATAGCATTTCCATTCTAGTGAATCTGTTTCTATGGACAGAAGTACAGCCCTGGCCTGCATCATGTATGGGAGCTCTATTACTGGGTAGGGCCAGAGTCCAGCCGAGCTGGTGGCCCCAATCTACATAGAGGGAGAGGAGAGATAGGCGTAACCCCAAGCCGAGGAGAATTCAGCATACATTTGACAAATGGAATCCCAGAATGTAGGGCTTATGCACATCTGCGAGTGAGCGCGAGAGAGATGAGGGGAATGGGCTAGCCATCCTCGGAATGCTGAACAGCTCTATGACTACAACTCGCACACACCCTAGCTGTTTTAATATCAGCCATAGTCACACTGATACATATGTCTACTGAAGCACGACAACGATAAGGAAAACAGAAAAACTGCCCAGAGAGAGAAAAAAAAGATTGTTTGAAGGGAAAAAACACTGCAGAGGGATGGAGGGACAAGGACGCCATTCATGCGCTGGGAGAGGCCAATCCAAAGAGCCATTAACTAGCATGAGACCAATTGCATCAGAAGAAGCAGCTCAGGAAAACGGGCGTCCCCAAACCGTCACAATCCTCTCTCAGAATGACATGTAGCTAGTTCCTCCAAAACAAGGTAACAATAGCAACAGAGAAAAGTTGTAGCCTAATTTTATCAAAGCTAATCTTATGACACTAGAAATACTGAACTTTAACCCTTGATATTCCTCTCGACTGCTCACTGTGACGATGCATATACAGTTGAAGTCGGAAGGTTACATTCACTTTGGTTGGAGTCATTAAAACTCGTTTTTCAACCCCTCCACAAATTTCATGTTAACAAACTATAGTTTTGGCAAGTCGGTTAGGATATCTACTTTGTGCAAGACACAAGTCATTTTTCCATCAATTGTTTACAGAAAGATTATTTCACTTAAATCAGAATTCCAGTGGGTCAGAAGTTTACATACACTAAGTTGAGTGTGCCCTTAAACAGCTTGAAAATTTCAGAAAATGTCATTGCTTCAGAAGCTTCCTTTAGAAAATTTGTGGACAGAACTGAAAAAGTGTATGTGAGCAAGGAGGCCTACAAATCTGACTCAGTTACATCAGCTCTGTCAGGAAGAACGGGCCAAAATTCATCCAATTTATTGTGGGAACCTCGTAGAAGGATACCCAAAACGTTTGACCCAACAATTTAAAGGCAACGCTACCAAATACTAATTCAGTGTATGTAAACGTCTGACCCACTGGGAATGTGATGAAAGAAATAAAAGCTGAAATAAATCACTCTACTATTATTCTGACATTTCATATTCTTAAAATAAAGTGGTGATCCTAACTGACCTAAAACATTGTATTTTTTACTAGGATTAAATGTCAGGAATAGTGAAAAACTGAGTTTAAGTGTATTTACATTTCCGACTTCAACTGTAGTTACCTTTTAAGAAACCAATGCAAGAAATAACCTTAACATCTCTGAAAATATAACACTAGTCTTCCTCTGAAAACTAATCCCCTAAATTACTGGCATCCCCATTGGTCATCTCACCAGGAATCACTCCAGTCCAGCTCCAGTAGGATGTACACCAGGGGGGGTATACAGCAATGTCATTGAAGCCAGGCTGTAGTCCAAACCCTGTGAGTCATGCTCGACAACAGCAATATGTGGGACAATTGCTGCTCTGGCCATCAGTACATTAAATCTCTCTAAGGTTAACGGTAGGACAACAAATAAATAGCACTGAATGTACCTGAATGCAGAAGTTCTCCCAATTAGTGTGTCTGGAGGTTGCATGTTGTCCTTCCCAAACGGCACCCTATATAGTGCACTACTTTTGATCAGAGCCTTATGGGCCCTGGTTAAAAGTACTGCACTATTTAAGGAATAGGGTGCAATTTGAGACACCACCATGGTGAACTTGGGACTGCAGAGTACTGGAGATGGGGTTAGCCCTGGGGGAACAAAGGCTGTACCCACAAAGGCTGTACCCAGCACATGAGGGAGCCTCAATGTGAGCCCTGTTGTGTGTGTAAACAGCAGCTTCTCCCTTGCCGTGAATGGGGCAGCTTCAATGTGAGCACTGTGTTGTGCCTATGCATGAGTTTGTATGTAAACCACTATCCACGTGCACAAATATCACATTGTGTGTGCGCCTCAGCACTTCCTATCCTCGCTCCCACTGTCCACAGCAGACAGACAGACCTATTGTACCCCCAACTATCAACCCTCTCTATCCCCCATTTCTCCCCCTGAACCCCTAATCCACCCATCCCTTCCTCCCCCTCAGTCCATGCTTGACATCAAGGGCAGCCCCCACGCTAAATCCCCCAGTCCTACCTCCTGTACGCCCTAACCTCGCTGTTGCTACATCTCATTTACAGCTTTGTTCCCATCTGTCCGCTGACACGTGGCTTGTTCCTCAACGCCACAATATCCAAGTGCATGCGACTGGCAGCATCCAAAATGGCACCCTTTGATCTATATAGTTTGCTACTTGGGAATGGGCCCTGGTCAAAAGTAGTCCACTATGTAGTGCCCAGTTCTTCTCCCACTCTGGTGTCTAGGGTTGGTTTTATGAACCCTGTGCTCTTCTGACATCACTGTTGTTGACGTATTCCCTCTGATTATGTAATGGCTGCATATTAACCCTCGTCTCCAATAGGCTTGACCTCCCCTAGTCATCCAAAATCGTCATGGCAATGACACCCTGGTCTCCACATGACCTTCCTTGACAAAGTGAATTATATATACATTGTTATATCGGTCCAAGGCCCCATACAGCAGATGTTATCTAGAATCGAGATGAATCTAATGAATAAGTTGCTTTGACGGTAAGCTTGAATGATGTCCAGACACATTTGGGCTAATTAGAATGACATGTCATCCGGTGAATCTCCCTCGGACTACCCAAGTTCCCTAAAAGTAAGCACATTTCGAACAAGAATTGCTTCCTGAATTCCTAGTTTAGCTATAAGCGCCCTCCTGATAATCACGTTTCCATGAATACCAAGGGGAACATGGCTTTAAAATACACACTTCCACCATCCTCCCTCCAAACAAATTAATAATTTATTCTGCAATGGTAGTGAGTGTATTGTCAGAGGGGGGCTAGGCCGATCTGACCATGATCAGGTGATTCAATAAGATACAGATTAAAAGGATCACCAGCACTGCTGCGTCATCCTCAAACGGATTACAAACAGATTAAACACTGTGCACCAACATAACCCAGGGTGCCAATGCATTTGCCTCGGCATGAACAGAAAATACACACATAAACGATACATGGGATGTCCGTGGGATTGGTTTAAGCCTCACTTTCCCACAGTAGATGAACCAACCAGATCCCCTTTTCTGGGGCACTGATCCAAACTGATCTGGGGCCAGTATAGTTAGTGCGGCGTCAAACAGAAACCACCCGACCTATTACTGGCACACCTGTGCCACTTTGGTACAATAGCCCCGGGACATTGTGTCACCAGTTGATTGTGTGTTCATTCAGCTCTATTTTAATTAAAGCCATATGAAACCTCCCTCTGGGGTTTCAGAACAGGTCTGGATAGTTTACCACACACAGTGGAATGGGCCAATAGAGAGGTGACATTAATCATACTCCCAGTGAGAGTGAACTGTGAACTGAGGTGAATCATTCCTGTACAATACCAGACACCAGTGATCCTAGAAAACAAGTGCAACCAAGACAACAGCTCTGGTGAAATGGTTGCCCAGGCTTGTTTATCATAATAAAGGGCAAGGCCCTGTTCACCTGACTAGGTGGAGAAATAGATGGGGGGGCGTGGTAGTGAGCATGACCAACGGCGCCTTCTCCGACCAACATTTTTAGAGACCCTCCCATGGCATCAGAGATAAAATGTTGCTGTTTTAAAACAAATTTGTCTGCTATTCGCAATTCTAGAAAATTTGCCATGGGGAAGAGAAAACATTTTACAGTTTTAAAGCTAGTTTCCTGAAATTCTACACATTTTGCTATGTCTTATGTTGTGTTCTTATGCTACACTACATGACCAAAAGCTTGTCAAACATCTCATTACCAAATAATGAGCATTAATATAGAGTTGGTCCCCACTTTGCTGCTCTAACAGCCTCCACTCTTCTGGGAAGGCTTTCCACTTGATATTGGAACATTGCTGCGGGGACTTGCTTCCATTCAGCCACAAAAGCATTAGTGAGGTTGGGCAATGATGCTGGGCAATTAGGCCTGGCTTGCAGTCGGCGTTCCAATTCATTCCAAAGTTGTTCGATGGGGTTAAGGTCAGGGCTCTGTGCAGGGCAGTCCAGTTATTCCACACCAACCCCGACAACTCTTTGTGCAAGTGGGCATTGTCATGATGAAACAGGAAAGGTCCTTCACCAAACTGTTGCCACAAAGTTGGAAGCACAGAATCGTCTAGAATGTCATTGTATGCTGTAGCGTTAAGATTTCCCTTCACTGGAACTAAGGGGCCTATCCGGAACCATGAAAAACAGCCCCAGACGATTCATTATTCCTCCTCCAAACTTTAGTTGGCACAATGCATCGGGGCAGGTAGTATACTCCTGGGATCCGCCAAACCCAGATTTGTCCGTCGGTCTGCCAACTAGTGGAGTGTGATTCATCACTCCAGAGAATGCGTTTCCACTGCTCCAGAGTCCAATGGCAGCAGGCCAAAAGCCACTCCAGCCAATGCTTGGTATTGCGCATGGTGATCTTAGACTTGTGTGCGGCTGCTCGGTCATGGAAACCCCTTTCATGAAGCTCCGGACGAACAGTTCTTAAGCTGATGTTGCTTCCAGAGGCAGTTGGGAAGTCGTTAGTGAGTGTTGCACCCGAGGACAGATTATTTTTACGCGCTACTTGCTTCAACACTCAACGGTCCCATTCTGTATGTTTGTGTGGCCTACCACTTTGTGGCTGAGCCGTTGTTGCTCCTAGACGTTTCCAATTCACAATAACAGCACTTACAGTTGACCAGGGCAGCTCTAGCAGGGCAGACATTTGACAAACAGACTTGTTGGAAAGGTGGCATCCTATGATAGTGCCACGTTGAATGTCACTGAACTTGACAGTAAGGCCATTATACTGCCAATGTTTGTCTATGGAGATTGCATGACTGTGTGCTCAATTTTATACATCTGTCAGCTGAAATGTTTGAATCCACTAATTTGAAGAGGTGTCCACATACTTGTGTATATATAGTGTATCTGAGTGACTCAAACATTATAACAAAATCAATGGGGGGCCCCATGCCAAGACATTTGGAGAATTTTAGGGGAAACACTGCCATGTTGTTTTTGTATTATCACCCCTCTAGTATGTGAGGTCTCTGAAACAATACAGGTATACTGATCTGTAGCATCCTGTATCTGGGCAAATAATGGTTTGCTTTGTGAGTAACTTTAACTAGTTACCATTCTATTACCGCTTTATTCCGTGCTGTAATGTAGTGCTACCAAAATGACAGGAACAACACACTACAAGGGAGCTTGTAGTAGCTGCAGTAGGGCAGGATACTGAAGTTTTAGGCTTGGTATGTCAGGTCATGGAGTTGCTCCCAGTATCTCAGCGTCAGCAGCACAGCAGGATAATGGAGTGGAGCCTTTAGCACAGGGCAGGCCTCTGCTGATCGCTACAACCAACCAACCACAGTGAGAGAGTCTGTGTGACGAACAGATAGAACCTGTCAGAGATGCAGAGACAGACAGAGAGACCCTCACAGAGATGCAGACACAGACAGAGAGACCCTCAAAGAGATGCAGAGACAGACAGAGAGACCCTCAAAGAGATGCAGAGACAGACAGAGAGACCCTCACAGAGATGCAGAGACAGACAGCAGAGACCCTCACAGAGATGCAGAGACAGACAGAGAGACCCAAAGAGATGCAGAGACAGACAGAGATCACAGAGATGCAGAGACAGACAGAGAGACCCTCACAGAGATGCAGACAGAGAGACCCTCAAAGAGATGCAGAGACAGACAGAGAGACCCTCAAAGAGATGCAGAGACAGACAGAGAGACCCTCACAGAGATGCAGAGACAGACAGAGAGACCCTCAAAGAGATGCAGAGATGCAGACAGAGAGACCCTCAAAGAGATGCAGAGACAGACAGAGAGACCCTCAAAGAGATGCAGAGACAGACAGAGAGACCCTCACAGAGATTCAGAGACAGACAGAGAGACCCTCACAGAGATTCAGAGACAGACAGAGAGACCCTCACAGAGATGCAGAGACAGAGAGACCCTCAAAGAGATGCAGAGACAGACAGATAGACCCTCACAGAGATCAGAGAGACCCTCAAAGAGATGCAGAGACAGACAGAGAGACCCTCACAGAGATGCAGACAGACAGAGAGACCCTCAAACAGATGCAGAGACAGACATACAGAACCTGACAGCGATCCAGACAGACACAGAGATCAGGACAGGTAGATGGTATCCCTCCCTCCTACTTCCACGGCCCTTATTGTGGCATTCAGCAGGTTGTACAGCAGAGGCACGCCACAGCCAAGCCAGTGTAAAACACAAAGACTGTTCATCTGGCAACACCACACAGGCCTATTAGCTTACCATTCATTCACAGTTCACCTCAGCATGGATTGCCATAGCAACAGCAAGTAGCAGGGATGATGAGAAAGAAGTGAGGTTTAGACAGCCGTGTGTGAATGCCAACTGTGACTTTTTACTGAGCTGTATTGTTCAAATGTCCCATCTGTGTGTGTGTGTGTGTGTGTGTGTGTGTGTGTGTGTGTGTGTGTGTGTGTGTGTGTGTGTGTGTGTGTGTGTGTGTGTGTGTGTGTGTGTGTGTGTGTGTGTGTGTGTGTGTGTGTGTGTGTGTGTGTGGTAAACGGGTACAGCATTTATTTTCAAAACAAGGTCATGAGGATGTGTGAAGATCAGATAATTGTTTTCTTGAGAGCCCGTGTGTTTCACTCTCTGTATGGTGAGTGCATTTCCTAGATAAGGCTAAAAGCAATGACTTGATTTCTCACTCAACACACTCTGTGCTGGTGAAATCTACCCAGCGCTTTCACTTGGTGGTGTTTGTCTCTAGTCTGTTCTATTCCACCGTTTATAATATTAACCATAATTGGTCTGAAATGTAAGGTAATTTATTCCTTGAATAGTAAGTCCCCAAAAGAGACTGAATTCAGACGCCTGGGGCAGAATACTTCACTTGTTTATTGTCAGCCATAATTGCCCTTCCATAATAAAATGTTAGCCACAATCCATACTTTGAGATCTTCTGCTCTCATGATATTTTGGAGTAAAGCCAACCCAAGGCACATCCATTTCTGACTACAATATTCTAACGGCTGTAGCATGCCTTCACTAGCAAAAAGAATACATCTGAAGGACAAATAACCTGCGTTGTATAGGCTACAAAGAACTGGCTGAGGATGTAATTACTAGGCTTTTGCCTGTTTCTGTTTGCGTGATGGCACTTAGCCCGGATTTCAGGCCAATATGCGGATGCATATGGCTGCTACCTGTACAACAGGCTCTCGCGCTGCAGATGATGCTTCAGCATCTGTCACCAATTCAAATGGAAGCTCAAGCCTATGTCTTGCAGTGCAATGTGACAAGAAGAAGGCCATTCAAAACGTTGCAACGATTGTAAAACGACGTATGAAATTGAGGCCGCGCAGGGGAAGCGGCTACGTGTCCTCTTATTTCTATGCGTAAAACAATAGCCTACAGAAAAATAACGGGGATGTAGCCTATTTCGGCTAATTTATTTTTCGCTTGCCTTCCCTTTCCATTTGAGGGGCCTATTCGCTTTCCGGATATATGCAAATTAAGACCACTGTATTAATTCGACAAGAGAGAAATGGAGCAGTATCAGCCCCGCTGTCGCCGAGTAACCTCTGATGAAGATTAAGGCTTCCTCGATGTAAAAATACACAGGGTCTAAGTGCTTTGTTTAGGAGCATAAACGTAAACTTCGCTCGATCCATCTACATGCATAACAAATATTTATGTGACACCTGCAATTATAACAAGAACAACAGTCAATAATACATGTATAAATAAAACAGTAATGCCCACCTGAATGCTCCCATACTCGAAGCGGCTCTTGCTCGTAGCTGCTATGTCATGCCAACACGCGGACACCACGAAACTAGCACAGAACAAAACCTTCACAATGTCGACTTCGCCGCCGTATGAAAAATACAGTACGAAATGCTACGCCGAAGCCATGGCTCGTGCTGCTGTTTTATTAGAAAATGCGAACTCGCACAGCTGTCCGTCTGTCGGCGCTTCCTCAAGAAGACGTATAACTAGCTACAGGCTACAACTACTAGACAGGGAGCTGTCCACCCTATCTCCCCTGTCCTCTCCAACTATGTAATAATACAAATAAGGCAGACATTAAAAAATATAGCTTTAAACAGCAGCGTCAATCATAAATAGAAATCATAAACAGAATGGAGTGCTTCAGCGTTTCTACACCTTTTGCCATGAGGTGGTACACACACCAATCAGATTACAACACAGACATGATTGGCATGTCTAAAGCCAATGAATTGACTTAATTAAGGTATCCTTTGTAGTGACACCGCAATTATCCACTCGTGTCTATTCTTTATTCTGCGGGGAGGCGGGGCTTGCATCGGCATACAGTGGTGTGCTTACTGTATGGTATTGAGTATAATGTATTAGAGATTTATTCCCTCTCAAGAAAGATAAAATTAGGGAATTATTCTAATGTAACTCTTATTATGTAAATTGCAATTAGGTTAGGGCATTTAGCCTATACCGATATAGCGACAGGTAGCCTAAAATATCTTTCGTTCTGCCCCTGAACAAGGCAGTTAACCCAATGTTCCTAGGTCGTCATTGAAAATAAGAATTTGTTCTAAACTAACTTGCCTAGTTAAATAAAGGTAAAAATAATGACTGACAAAGTGAATCTACTCATAACAATGATACTGTAGACAGTACACAGCAAATTGACCTTACGAATCTATAGCATGCAGGTGTGTCTGTAAAAAAAAGTAAAGAAGATCAAAATAGCTGAAAGTTGTGTTTATTAAATTAAATGGGGGGGGTAATAAAAATGAGTTGTGAATAGGGGGGGTTGTCTCCCTCTTCTGGTGGCACTGATGTTTTTTTAGAAAGTGGGTTGGGGGAGGTGGTATCAGGGTTTCCCAAACTCGTCTCTGCACAGTTACTTTTTGCATCTTTTTTTGCAGGGGAAGCAAAATATTCTTGCCAGGGCAGCTGTGATCCGTGGGAAGAGAGCCTGTTTTTTCTTCGGCTCATCTGCAGCCACAGTACCTGAACAGGTGACATAGAACAGGGCATGAAATCAGGGTCGTGTTCATTCAGGCACAGAGTAGCAAAATGTTTTGAAACAGAAAACAAAAAACAATAATTTGTTATTGGCAAGTTCAAGAAAGTTCCTCCCTGTTTTAGTCTGTTCTCTTCCATTTAGTGGCTAATGAATAAGACCCTGATAACTTCATCATAGTCTCCCGTCCTTACATTACAATAGTGTGCTGAAGACAGACGCACATGTTGACTGACAGAAATGAGGACTTACTATCATTGCCAAGTGGAGACACCTTGTTCTTCTTCTGGTCCTTATTATTTATTCGGCTCTTCTTTCCTGACTTCCTCACTTCTTCCTTCATAGCCTCTTCCTTCTCCTTCTCCTTCGTAGAGAGAGAAACAGATTTGAGTTGATGCCTCACAATCAAACAGCCCAAATAACTAAACAATCTACTGGTTCTTGTCTGTCTCACATGTGTGGAGGTGATGTCCTCGAGGTCTGTGAAGAGGGCACAGCTGTTGGGCTCGGAGCTCTCAGAAATGTAGCTAATTACCTGGGACTTGGCAGAGATGGCTGAGCTTACAATGGTCTTCTCCAAACCAGTGCTGTCATCAGCCATCTCCTCTAGGTCCTCTTCAAGGGATTCCCTCCGGGCCAGGAGCTCCTCGGTGAGGGTGACGTCACTCCTTGAGGAGGTTGAGGAGTGTGACCTCCCGCTAGCACGGCTCCTCCTGGCTCCAAAATGGCCGCCGGAACTCCAGTCCTCGGAATAGTCATCTATGACTTGTGTGATGGTGTCCGCCATGCACCTGATGGCTGCCTCACCACCAGAGCGCGCGGCACGCAGTTGAGCCCGGTTGGAGTCCGAACGCAGGGACAATCTTCTAGCTGCAGTCTTCACGATGGCCTTCACCGCATCCTCCCCAATGAATTGGATGCTCTCCTCCAGGCCAAAGACAACAGAGATGTCAGCATACTTCAGGGCATGCTGGACTCCAGAAAGAGATCCTTCATCAGCCTGAAGGGGTCATTGGCCCTCCTTGTCTGGGGGGACTCTGAGGCCTCCAGTCGGCACATGATGCCGTGGAGGATAAACTTCAGGGTCTGGGGGCTCATGACGGTGGCCCAGGGAGTGCTGCAACTGACGGTGTCCTCCTCGATAAGGACCTTGCCTGGTAGGAGGGAGGGAATCTTCTCAAGGGCCTTGGTGGGCATCAGGGAGCTGTCACTCACATCGGACACCTCAGCTTCTCCCACCTCTTCTTCCAGGGTCTGGGAAGGAGCTGCCAGTGCTGCATGGGTGGTCGTCATAGAGTTGTCCTTCACGGAGAAGCTGGGCACTACCTCTTCTTCATCCAGGCAGGGTCTGGGCAGAAAAACGTCCAGAGTCTGGGCAGGAGCTGCCCATGCTGCCTGGGTTGAGGTGGAGGGTTTAGGGTATGAGACAGTCATGGCACTCACAAGCACCTCTTCGTCCTTGGGTGAAGAGGGACACGGAGAGTCAGGGAACCTTTCCCTGGCACCGGAATCCAATCCTAAGAAAATACACTCATATTCTGAAATGGTTCAAAGCCACATTCATGTATAACACTATGCAGTATCTAGCACATTTACTATAATGGTAATACACAGGTTATTACACAGGTTATTACATTGTTATTACTGGTCATATGGGTAAAACAGGTTATAAGTGTACCTTTCTGGATGATGAGCCTGGCCTTGCAATCGTCGTTGCAGGTACTGTTCAGGATGTCTCCCACCCTGGTGGTCAGGACCTGGCAGACGGCCCCTGGTCAAATCAACATTTATTTAATACAGGGGTGTCAAACTCATTCCATGGGGGGGCGAGTGTCTGCGGGTCTTAGTTTTTTCCTTTCAATTAAGACCTAGACAACCAGGTGAGAGGAGTTTCCAACTAATTAGTGACCTTAATTCATCAATCAAGGGTGGAGTGAAAACCTGCAGAAACCCGGCCTTCTATAGAATGAGTTTGACATTTGATTCAAAGTAATACTTCACACATAAAATGTCTCCAAACACTGTATAGAAAAATAAGAAAAAAAGAGGAGAGAAAATGAAAATACCATTACTGACAATAAGAGAAAAGAAAGAAGGGGAATGTGTGTGTGCAAAAGACAGTAAAAAACAACATAATAACTAACCTAGTGCCTCCTTGTTGTCATCTGAGAGGGAGAGGGAGCTGGAGGACTGGAAGGTCAGGAAGCTGCCCTTCTCCAACAGAGCGGCCCACCTCCCACGGGACTCTGTCCCTTCCTCCTCCCCATGCCCACTTGACCAGGTGGAGTCGCTGTCCCACAATTCCTCCTCGCTGGATGTGGGGGTGTTCCCCCAGCCGTCCCTATACATCCAGTTAAAGTTGTCATTCCACATAATGTCTCTACCTGGTGGGGTGGTCGGCAGACCCAAGAAGTTCTCCAGCAGATTCTTAATGGCCCGTTGGATGAACATGTACAGCACGTCTGTGAAGAATTCATTGGAGAGCCTACGGTTGGCAGCCAGGTCTTTCAGGATGGGCTCGGACCTGCTCTGGCGGGCCATTGGCCTCCTGCCCATACCAGTGTCCAGAAGCATCTGATACACCTTGCAGATGAGCTCCTTCCCAAAGTAGTGGACCTTCCCCCTGAAGATCATGTTGACCAGCTTCCATGAGGACAGGATCTGACCCAGGGACTCCACTGTCGGGGTTGACTTCATGTCCATGATGTCATTCAGTGAAACATCATCCTCACTGCTGAACTCCTGGTGTAGTTCCCGGTCAGTGTCGGAGTGTGCCAGATGAACAATAACATCAAAGATGTTACTGGCTGTGACTCCTGCCTCTCTGTGGCCGGGAGTGGGAGTGGTGGTCTGCCTACTTCTTCTGCCGCCATGCCCAGACTGGGGAATGCTGGGAGTGCTGGCAGTCTGGGTCTCGTCCATCTCCCCAGCAGGGCTGCTGGTCTCCCCAACTTCCCCTGGCCTCTCCCCAAACAGGGCAAAGACAGGGAGGGACCCCTCGCTAAGGACTTTATGGACGTCACTTCCCTTGGGACTCCTCACTGACCCCAGTTCTCCCAACTCTGGCATGTTGGATCTGCTCGATCCCTGTGACGACCCAGGCCGACTCCCATTCTGGCTGTTGTTGCCTCTTCCAGACCTCATGTGGTGGATCCGTCTGGCGGCCTCCTGGGCACTCTCACAGGCATCCCTGAACAGCTCTGAGAAGATGCTGGAGAGCTTCTCTTCTGTCAGAGTAATACCTGGATGGGTGTTCTCCAGGTCATCCTCACCAGAAGAGAAGAGGTCCTCCTGGGCCCTTTTCAGGATGTTACTCACAGACAGATCTGTTATGCCCTGAAGCTCCTTGTCGGTCTCAGAAGGGGGAGTGGGCGGCTGCCCGCCCAGGAGCCTTCCCTTCGGCTCAGAACCCCGGTGGTGGAACTTTTCAGAGACGATCTGGAGCACACCTGACCCCCAGCGGGACGAGTCTGACGACTCTGGTCTGGAGGTCCTGTGCAGAGCCATCACTGGGAGGAACACCTCACTGGAGACACACACCACCCACTCGATGATTTCGTCCAGGTCGCCTATTGTCACGTTCTTAGAAAGACAAACAAAAAACAACAATCTGACAGCTAGTAGTTTTTATGTTACAAGATAGTTGTTTCCAATGATCATTCCACCCTTGAAAGCAGAAAAAATGTGGGACTTACCATTTGTTTGAGGAACTTCCTGATAAGCTTTCTCTGACTGGAAAACAAACAAACACCAGGAATCATTGGCAACTTAAACTAGTGTTTACATAGATTATATTTTTTTCTGCACATATAGAGGTTCACAGCAGGACTCACGGGTGAGACTTCAGGAAGTTTGTTAGAGAGAACGCCTCAGGTGAAATTGGACAGGAGGCATCATCGCTCTTAGCCTCGGACGTGACATCACTCTTTGGGGTCAGGAGGTCATCATCAGATGGAGAGGAGATCATTATCTCCCCATCATTAGGTGTCAGGGGACCTGGGGTTTCTGAAACAGAAGACAATCAGAATTACCACCGAACAAGCTAGTGACCACAGTAAAGATTCTATTGAAGTTGTATAATCAGAAATAAACACTGTGTCACCAATACCCACCTGTTGTCTCCATTTTAGTAACTTTAGTGCCCTTCTTGATAGCTGGCAGGACACCTACAGAAAGAGGAGAGTCGTGGATAATAGTGGATCCTTCCACCATATATCCTTTTAGAATTGCATCAGAAAATCCAAGATTTTTGGAAGTGGAGATCAATACTCACTGTAACTGGTTGTTAGAGATAGAAGCGTTTGAGGCAGTGCCAACACACCAACTACTTGGCGGCTTACGTATATCACCTCTGAATTAGCTTCCCTAGACTTTTTAGCCTTGATAACCTCTCTGGCCTTCTTTTCTGCCTTTGGTATACTGGCCTCTCGGCTGGGCCTGGGGCCTTGTGGGGGCTTCGGCACAAGGTTCTGAGATATATAACAACAGTGGGGAAATCATATCACCATAGAAACCACCTATTTCACCATAGGCATGGTGGTACTAAGTGACATGTCACATAAGGGTTAACCTTAGAATTAGAATCAGAATTAAAATCACAATTCCAATACTATTAGTTCTAACTAGTAGGTGGTCCATGTATCTTAATGGTGTTATTATCTCGTTGTAAACTGGTTTTCAACCCATCATATTACTAGATTACAACCAACTGGTCTCCGTTACAACCAGATGTTTTGCATCAGAACTAAAAGCTGTTTCTTACATTTAGAGGGCTGTCCTTGGGGCAGTCTCCCAAGGCTGGCAGCCTTACTCCATCATGGCCAGCGGAAATGGCGTCTGTCTGGAGCACCTGCTCTCCAGCGCTAGCTTGGAGGGTCCCAGCCTGGGGTACAGGATCATAAGGAAATACATTTAACTTAAGCCCTCCATTATTACGCCCGCTTCTCCAACCATAAATCATAACCTTAGAATTACAATCAGAACTCAAATCAGAATTCCAATACTATTAAATAATAATAAATAATAATATTAGTTCTAACTAGTAGGTGGTCCATGTGTCTTAATGGTGTTATTATCTCGTTGTAAACTGGTTTTCAACCCGTCATATTACTAGATTACAACCAACTGGTCTCTGTTACAACCAGACGTTTTGCATCAGAACTAAAAGCTGTTTCTTACATTTAGAGGGCTGTCCTTGGGGCAGTCTCCCAGGGCTGGCAGCCTTACTCCATCATGGCCAGTGGAAATGACGTCTGTCTGGAGCACCTGCTCTCCAGCGCTAGCTTGGAGGGTCCCAGCCTGGGGTACAGGATCATAAGGAAATACATTTAACTTAAGCCCTCCATTATTACGCCCGCTTCTCCAACTATAAATCATAACCTTAGAATTACAATCAGAACTAAAATCAGAATTCCAATACTATTAGTTCTAACTAGTAGGTGGTCCATGTGTCTTAATGGTGTTATTATCTCGTTGTAAACTGGTTTTCAACCCGTCATATTACTAGATTACAACCAACACTGGTCTCTGTTACAACCAGACGTTTTGCATCAGAACTAAAAGCTGTTTCTTACATTTAGAGGGCTGTCCTTGGGGCAGTCTCCCAGGGCTGGCAGCCTCCATCATGGCCAGCGGAAATGACGTCTGTCTGGAGCTTACTCCATCATGGCCAGTGGAAATGACGTCTGTCTGGAGCACCTGCTCTCCAGCGCTAGCTTGGAGGGTCCCAGCCTGGGGTACAGGATCATAAGGAAATACATTTAACTTAAGCCCTCCATTATTACGCCCGCTTCTCCAACTATAAATCATAACCTTAGAATTACAATCAGAACTAAAATCAGAATTCCAATACTATTAGTTCTAACTAGTAGGTGGTCCATGTGTCTTAATGGTGTTATTATCTCGTTGTAAACTGGTTTTCAACCCGTCATATTACTAGATTACAACCAACACTGGTCTCTGTTACAACCAGACGTTTTGCATCAGAACTAAAAGCTGTTTCTTACATTTAGAGGGCTGTCCTTGGGGCAGTCTCCCAGGGCTGGCAGCCTTACTCCATCATGGCCAGCGGAAATGACGTCTGTCTGGAGCACCTGCTCTCCAGAGCTAGCTTGGAGGGTCCCAGCCTGGGGTACAGGATCATAAGGAAATACATTTAACTTAAGCCCTCCATTATTACGCCCGCTTCTCCAACTATAAATCATAACCTTAGAATTACAATCAGAACTAAAATCAGAATTCCAATACTATTAGTTCTAACTAGTAGGTGGTCCATGTGTCTTAATGGTGTTATTATCTCGTTGTAAACTGGTTTTCAACCCGTCATATTACTAGATTACAACCAACACTGGTCTCTGTTACAACCAGACGTTTTGCATCAGAACTAAAAGCTGTTTCTTACATTTAGAGGGCTGTCCTTGGGGCAGTCTCCTAGGGCTGGCAGCCTTACTCCATCATGGCCAGCGGAAATGACGTCTGTCTGGAGCACCTGCTCTCCAGAGCTAGCTTGGAGGGTCCCAGCCTGGGGTACAGGATCATAAGGAAATACATTTAACTTAAGCCCTCCATTATTACGCCCGCTTCTCCAACTATAAATCATAACCTTAGAATTACAATCAGAAATAAAATCAGAATTCCAATACTATTAGTTCTAACTAGTAGGTGGTCCATGTGTCTTAATGGTGTTATTATCTCGTTGTAAACTGGTTTTCAACCCGTCATATTACTAGATTACAACCAACACTGGTCTCTGTTACAACCAGACGTTTTGCATCAGAACTAAAAGCTGTTTCTTACATTTAGAGGGCTGTCCTTGGGGCAGTCTCCCAGGGCTGGCAGCCTTACTCCATCATGGCCAGCGGAAATGACGTCTGTCTGGAGCACCTGCTCTCCAGCGCTAGCTTGGAGGGTCCCAGCCTGGGGTACAGGATCATAAGGAAATACATTTAACTTAAGCCCTGCATTATTACGCCCGCTTCTCCAACTATAAATCATAACCTTAGAATTACAATCAGAACTAAAATCAGAATTCCAATACTATTAGTTCTAACTAGTAGGTGGTCCATGTGTCTTAATGGTGTTATTATCTCGTTGTAAACTGGTTTTCAACCCGTCATATTACTAGATTACAACCAACACTGGTCTCTGTTACAACCAGACGTTTTGCATCAGAACTAAAAGCTGTTTCTTACATTTAGAGGGCTGTCCTTGGGGCAGTCTCCTAGGGCTGGCAGCCTTACTCCATCATGGCCAGCGGAAATTACGTCTGTCTGGAGCACCTGCTCTCCAGAGCTAGCTTGGAGGGTCCCAGCCTGGGGTACAGGATCATAAGGAAATACATTTAACTTATGCCCTCCATTACTATGCCCACTTTTCCAACTATAAATTATGTCAATCTGTTTTTACAGCATATAGGCTATACTACCAAGAAGATAGCCCCATTACATATCAAGAGAGAAAGCCCCAGAATTAACTAAAACATTTTTTAAATTACTTATGAGACTTACTTTTTGAATAATTCTTCTCAACCGTTTATGCTTTCTATCCATTGTGCTTTCAGACACCCTTCAGATTGGACCTGACATTTTTTATAAACAAATACATTTTAAAATACATTTCAATTGGATTTATTTTTACAAAATCTTGGCCCGTTTTACTGTACTCACAGAATGTCATCTTTGTCCACTCAAAGTGATTTATTTGAACATGAGGATGTCTCTCCTTTGTAAATCATCAACCCAACTGAGCCAGAAGTAGGCAGGCACTGAACCTTCTCTTGAGTGCGTTTACGTCATAGGCTCATATATTACGTCATGCCATTGTACCCGATTACGTCAACTACAATAACACAGAGCGACCACTCTGGGAAATGAATGCATCGTTTCTGATCACATACGAAATCTCTATAAAGTTTACAATGTAACCCAATTCACTTTGGTTCAGTGAGGTTTAATCGTATTTTATGGATAAATGTTGCCCTCTGTTGGCCATAACTGAAATAGTCAGGAATTAAAGTCGCGCCATCATTAGTCTGTTGCACACTCCCACTGTTGGACTTTTAACAGCTACGGTTAAAATAACATCTATTTAGTGTCAATAATATGGACCAAACAAATGATTATGGTCAAATAAATCTAATCATTGATGGGTTTGGTGAGGGAAGACAGATGTGGTAAACTGATATGATCAGGGCAGGCCCACATATTGCCAATTATGAATACATGTTTTATTAAGCCAACTCCCTATTTGTCCAAGATACTCATTACAGTCATGTCACACTTCTATCATAATTTATACAAACTGGATGAATGCAGGCTGTTGGTTTGTAAATGTTGTAAATAAAAATGTATATATGGTGTATATTATTATTAATTTTAATATTGTTTCATTCGCTTATCTTTTTGACCTGCACTGTTGGAGTTCAGATCTTAAGAATTTCACTGTACCCTGCAATTACATCTGCGACACTATGTATGTGACTAATAAATTAATCTAATCGATTCGAATCTAAATTCAGAAATCATTTCTTGGTGAGGAAACCTTGTCATACGTAGCTATAATTTACAGAAATCAGAAATGTTTACATTATTGCTGAATAAGGTTATCACAGTGTACTTGTTTCATAAACAGGGTAGCCTAGTAGCCTAGTGGTTAGAGTGTTGGACTAGGAACCGGACGGTTGCAAGTTCAAACCCCCGACTTGACAAGGTACTAATCTGTCGTTCTGCTCCTGAACAGGCAGTTAACTCACTGTTCCTAGGCCGTCATTGAAAATTAGAATTTGTTCTTAACTGACTTGCCTGGTAAAATAAATAAAAATAACAGTGTTGTCAAACAAGAAATTATGCCCACAATTTGCTGGTGAAATCCTGCCTTATTTGCTGTTGTTTTCAAGATCGACATTTGAATAGGCCAATCATGGTTCGTTTTCAGACCGGTTTGGGGAGATTGCCTTTAAAATTGACCAATAGTGTCCACGAATACACGAGCACAGTGCTTCCGGACGAAAGTACTTGAGGACTGCCCCTGTGAACCTAGCTAGCAGTGATAGTCGAAGCCGTTTTGAATTACCACCGGCAAGTAAGTGTATTTTAATTGCATAAGAAATGTGCAGTATTGAGTACATTTCAATATCACATGTATTGTAAAATGGAGACATCTATCTTTCCATAACGCTCATAAATAGCAATGTTCGACTATATTTATTGTTAATCTTTGCTAAAACCTTGTGCGATCTGGCTAACTAACACATTTAGCATTGCGGTCAAGCTAACGCTAGTACTAGCACGGTCATGTCCGTTAGCAGTTAACTTCTGCTAGCAGTGTGTCGCAGGTCGTTTCCGAGAATTACATTTTAGGTGAAGTTAGGCCCTAGAAATGTCTTGCTTGTTATTATTTTGAGTCAACGTTGTTTCAGAATCTCACCCTGCATTTGGAACCTATTATTGTCCTCTTTATATCACTTTTTTGTCAAAGTTTGAATGAGTGGAGGCGGCTGCCATTGTTTGAGGCTTGACTCCCTGTTCAACTTAATTGAATATGGCAACTGGTTAAGTACTGTAAACTGAGTTACTGGGTGGTCGCTGGTCCAATCATTGTTATTAGGTCAATTGTAATGATTGTGTCAAATGTAAACTTTGGTGGTGTGAATGCGGCCTGCTACTAGCATTATTAGCCGCTAGCCTAGCCGTTAGCTAGCTAATGCTGTGTAGGAATACACGTCAGACCAGCGTTTCCCAAACTCCGTCCTAGGGTCCCCAAGGGTTGCACGTTTTGGTTCTTGCGGTACCACTACACAGCTGATTCGAATAATGAACTCACCAAGCTTTGGTTATTTGAGTCAGATGTGTAATGCTAGGGGGGAACGTGCACCCCTTGGAGTCCCCAGGACCGAGTACGGGAAACTCTGTGCTAGACGGTGATGTTTCACTAGGATTCAATTCAGGAAGTGAAGTTACATTACATTATTACGATTTTTGTATCTAAGGTTAGAAGGTGAATAATTGTACATAAAGTATTGAATTGACATTACAATTAACCTTCTGAATTTACTGTTCATGCAGCCACCCCCCCCCCCCCAAACTAGTCTCCAGTCTTTCCTAGCTTCAACTAACGCAAGTACCCCTTCTCTAGAATGGCAGAGAATGACGTTGACAACGAGCTGTTGGACTATGAAGAGGATGAGGAGCCTCAGGTTGCCCCGGAGACCACCACACCTGCGGGCAAGAAGGAGGTAAAGGGCTCTTATGTCTCCATCCACAGCTCCGGTTTCCGAGACTTCCTGCTCAAACCAGAGCTGCTCCGCGCCATTGTCGACTGTGGCTTTGAACATCCCTCTGAAGGTGAGTCTCGCAGGCACTGCCCACCTTCAACCAAGGACTGTCTTTTACTTTGTCCATTCTGTCTGACTCAAATAGCACCCTATTCCTGACATAGTGTACTACTTTTGAGCAGGACCTATAGGACTTTGTTCAAAAGTAGTGCTCTATATTTGGTCCCTGGTTGAAAGTAATTCACTGAGTTATACATGTATTCCCCTTCAAAGATCACATCATACTTAAACTTATCATCTCTGTATACCTGTAGCAAGACCCACTGGTTGATGCTTATTTAAAAAACCCTCTTAGGCCTCACTCCACCCTATCTGAGATCTACTGCAGCCCTCATCCTCCACATACAACACCCGTTCTGCCAGTCACATTCTGTTAAATGTCCCCAAAGGTCACACATCCCTAGGTCTCTTCAGCAGCAAACACTCAAACTAGACAGTTTTATCTCAATCTCTTCATTCAAAGACTCAATCAGGGACACTTACTGACAGTTGTAGCTGCTTTGTGTGAAGTATTGTTGTCTCTACCTTTCTGTTTGTGCTGTTGTCTGTGCCCAATGTTTGTACCATGTTTTGTGCTGCTACCATGCTGTGTTGCTGCCTTGCTATGTTGTCTTAGGTCTCTCAATGTAGTTTTGTGTCACCGCCTTTTCGTTGGCCATCAATGTAAAGAAGAATTTCTTAACTGACTTGCCTAGTAAAATAAAAAATACTTGTGTTTCTATCTTTCAGTCCAACACGAGTGCATCCCACAGGCCATCCTGGGCATGGACATCCTGTGCCAGGCCAAGTCTGGTATGGGCAAGACTGCTGTGTTTGTACTGGCCACCCTGCAGCAGATTGAACCTGTGGACGGGCAGGTGAGTGTTTGAATAGTGAAATTCATCTTTACACTGTGGACGCAGCCATTGAATTGCGGTCACATTGAAGCCTAGTCCTCCTGGACTAAAAATAGCTTTTACTGGATAATCCATTGACTGCTTTTAAGTTTAGTATTAGGCTTAATATGTATCTGGGGAAACTTGCATAAAGTGTTAACTTCTTGTCGGCAACTTTTTATATATTTAACTAGGCAAGTCAGTTAGCAAATGCTTATTTATGATGCCAGCCTACCTCGGTCAAACCCTAATGTGCCACCCCATTGCAGTCTGAATTTGTTCTGTTTTTAATCTCACTGTTTTACACTACTTTTCTATCCTATTTGATAATCTTGTGGTTTTTTTTTGATGTTCAGAGAGCTCTGTATTAAACATCCTCCCCTTCCTACCTCTCTATGTCTACCAGGTGTCTGTGCTGGTGATGTGCCACACACGAGAGCTGGCCTTCCAGATCAGCAAAGAGTATGAACGCTTCTCCAAGTACATGCCCACTGTCAAGGCAGCCGTGTTCTTCGGGGGGCCTGTCCATCAAGAAGGACGAGGACGTGCTGAAGAAGAACTGCCCCCACATCGTGGTGGGTACGCCCGGCCGCATCCTGGCCCTCATCCGCAACAAGACCCTGAACCTGAAGAACGTGAAGCACTTTGTCCTGGATGAGTGTGACAAGATGCTGGAGCAGCTGGGTGAGTAGGACAGGGGGGATGATGCCAGATGTGTGAGAATGTGCGTGATGGGAGTAAGTTGAAACTTTAAAGATGAACAGTCAATTGAAAACGTGTTCAATGTACCTACTAGCGTACCACTTAGAATGCACTTGTAATACACTTTCATACTAAGTAGTAGTGTATCTTAGAACAGATTGTGATAGATCAAATCAAATCAAATTTTATTTGTCACATACACATGGTTAGCAGATGTTAATGCGAGTGTAGCGAAATGCTTGTGCTTCTAGTTCCGACAATGCAGTGATAACCAACAAGTAATCTAACTAACAATTCCAAAACTACAGTCTTATACACAGTGTAAGGGGATAAGGAACATGTACATAAGGATATATGAATGAGTGATGGTACAGAGCAGCATACAGTAGATGGTATCGAGTACAGTATATACATATGAGATGAGTGTGTAGACAAAGTAAACAAAGTGGCATAGTTAAAGTGGCTAGTGATACATGTGTTACATAAGGATGCAGTCGATGTTGTAGAGTACAGTATATACATATGTATATGAGATGAATAATGTAGGGTAAGTAACATTATATAAGGTAGCATTGTTTAAAGTGGCTAGATGGTGTGACTTAAGTAAGGATTTTGCCATATAGTAGGAAAGTGTATTTAAATTTTATTTTATATAGTACTCTGATTTCAGACTGAGTGGGCCGACTTTTTTTGTGACATTATTGTCCTATCGTCTCTCCCTCAGACATGAGGCGTGATGTTCAGGACATCTTCAGGCTCACACCCCACGAGAAGCAGTGCATGATGTTCAGTGCCACCCTAAGCAAAGAGATTCGCCCTGTCTGCCGCAAGTTCATGCAGGATGTAAGTTGGAAGGGGTTCCACAAGTTATGTACATGTTCTGAAACTTAAAGTAGCAGTTTTACACGCACATAAAGAGATTGGTTAATCTCCCTAAATTGCACTTTTAAAGAGTCATTCGGCAGTAGAAACATGAAGCATCTTCCTCGCCACGTTTCGGTAAAAAGCTGAGGTATTCGTCTGGAGAAATTTAACCACTCAAATTTGTAGAGCTATGGATGCAAGGACTGACCATCATTGACATCAGAATTATCATTTTGACCATGTTTTGAGGCAATATTTTTTTGCGTTTACTTTGTTTACCAATATTGGAGTGAAACAAGCTTATATTTTGGGTTCTGATGGGGTACAAAAGTTGAACTAAGCTCATGAGACATTTGTTATATTATTTTAATTTAAATGTCCAAAACTTGATATAGAAACTGCTGATTGTCCCTTTTTTTAAGGGATTTTTGCATATGGTTTAATAGTGATGTAAAAAGTACAAGTCAAGACCCTTTAAGTTTGCCTGCTCGTGACTGTCTGTCTCACAAGTGGCCATATCGGTGTGGCAGAGTGACTCTTAACCAGGATCTGGGGCTCTACCCCTGCTTCTGGACATTTTCGGGAGGAACAGTCCTTGCATTAAGGCTATAAGTTCCATCCAGCTCTAGTACTAATAATTGATGTTAACAATCACATTTCTAGTTCTTCATTCACCAACACAGAATGTGGTTTACTCAGGTATTCACTTAATGTAGCTAGGTTTATAGAACTGACGCAAAGAGTGACACTTTCCCCAAGCTAGTGTGTCCTAGTGAATCTAACTAAATGTTTTGTAATGAAAGTCCAGGTAGTCCCTCCCTGTGTTCTGTTTGGTGCTTAATGAATATCTCCGTCCTCCTGTAGCCCATGGAGGTGTTTGTGGACGATGAGACCAAGCTGACGCTGCACGGTCTGCAGCAGTACTACTGCAAGCTGAAGGATAGCGAAAAGAACCGAAAGCTCTTCGACCTGCTCGATGTGCTTGAGTTCAACCAGGTACGGACAAAATAAATGTTTTCAGATTTTTATGCTAAAATGTAATTATTATTATTTTTAAATCTTAGTGGGTTGAATGTATTTTGTCCATGGATTTAAAAGTTGTGTTTTAAATGCAATTGTACTTATTCAAGTGAACTCGGTCTATGCACTGACAAAGTTTCTGCCGGTGAGTTTTATGCCCTATGTTTTTTTGTCTTTGGAGTGTACATCTGTTTGACCAGGGTAAAGCCAGGGTGCCACATCAGATGCAGCATGGGTTTTGTGCCCCATGTTTGTCTTCGGTGTCTCACTGCCATTTTCTCCCCTGTCTGAAGGTGGTGATCTTTGTGAAGTCTGTGCAGCGTTGTGTGGCTCTGTCTCAGCTGCTGGTGGAGCAGAACTTCCCTGCAATCGCTATCCATAGGGGCATGGCCCAGGAGGAGAGGTGGGTTCTGATGGAGAGGGAAAAACTGGGATTGGGTCTTGGCTCTCATTGGGAAATTCTCATTTGGACCAGACTGTCCTCGCCGATTCCGCCCTCTCTTATCCGTAAACCGATAAGTGGTTGAGGAGTGTGAATTCGTTTGTAGGTAAACGGTGTCCTCGCCTCCTCCCGAGGAAGCACAAGTGTCCTTCCCTGAAGAGTTTTGACATCTACCCCTCTCCTTTTGAATCAGCTGCTTACTCTGATGAGAAGCATGCACATATTTAAAACGATAAGTAGCACAAAATGTCTAGCTGGATGTCTTTTTACTACTTTGCACATTTTAATTTGTGTTTCCACCCCTGTAAATGTCATTTTTTTCATGATGTGAATTGAGTCTAATTTCATACAAGCACATTTTCTCCTCTCCTCGGTGACTTTACTTTTTTTTTTTCAAAAGGAGGTGGAGAGGAGTTGAGCGATCTAATTGAGGATCTCATTTACATGCACATTTTGTATAATGGTCATGTAGCAAAAACTGTTATCCAGAGGGCCTGAACAATAACCTTCTCTCAGATTACATGTTTGTGGGTCACAGTTTCAGCGTACCCACAGGAGTGAAGCAGGAAGCATAATGCTTGTTCTACTTATTTTAAATCTGTGGATTCCTAGGCTTTCCCGGTACCAGCAGTTCAAGGACTTCCAGAGGCGTATCCTGGTAGCCACCAACCTGTTTGGCCGAGGGATGGACATTGAGCGTGTCAACATAGTCTTCAACTACGACATGCCTGAGGACTCCGACACCTACCTGCACAGAGTGGCCCGTGCTGGCAGGTTCGGGACGAAAGGTCTGGCCGTGACCTTTGTGTCTGACGAGACCGACGCCAAGACCCTGAACGATGTGCAGGACCGCTTCGAGGTCAACGTGGCAGAGCTCCCAGAAGAGATTGACATCTCCACCTACAGTAAGCTATATTCAACCAACTAGTCTAGCACTCCTTTGGATTTCATGTGCTACTGCAGTACTTTTTCATGTTTTGTCTTTACTATCACCCTATTCCCTATGTAGGGCACTACTTTTGATCAGAGTCACATAGGCTCTGGTCAGAAGTAGTGCACTGAATAGGATGCCATTTCAGATAACCATGTTTTCACTTCTCATTTATTCCTCTGGGTTTTGGAATTTCCTTCATTATTACTGTTTGCAATGCCAGTGCTGCTTGCAATTGTTCCTTCAATTGTGGCTGACACTTTAGAGCATTTGATTATTACCTAGTCATTCCAAGTATGTGTTCTGTGTAGTTATGCTGATGGGATCTATTTTATTTTGAGGTTATTTTTTTGGGCTCCCAGCATCTGCCAGTCATTTTATGTGGGTACACTGCTTGATGCTATAAACTAACCTCTCCCTCTTCTTGTTTCAGTTGAACAGTCCAGATGAAAATCACCCCCCTGACCAGTGAAGATGTGTGCATGCGTGCCCCTCTGTCCCTGTCTTTTTGGAGAGGGAGAATAAAAAATGTTTTTTATTTTTTAAGTAAGCATCACTTTTTATTTCATTTTATCCTCCCGAGGCTGTAGTTTTAATGTTATTTTCCCTGTTAATGGTTTTCTATTATTAGGTTAATAAAATAATTGAAATTAAAACTTTTTATACAATGTTATGTCACTGTATGGCTTCTTTTTTTCCTTACTAATGGTGTTGTAAATTTCTGGCAATTTCCAAAAATTAAGACCTCCCAGTTGGGTGATTCCCTGCATATTCCCTCCCTGAGAAAGTCAGCAGAATTGAACCATACTTAATAATTAGAGAGTAGTTGGATTTTCACATTGCAGTATATCATTGTTGAATAAAATGAGTCTGAAGACAAACCTAGATTAACACTATAGAATATCAGATTCAATTGTCAGTAAGTGGCGCTATGATCATACATTTAAACACTTTTTTTTTTTTACAAATATACACTTAACAAAAATATTGTAAACATGTAAAGTGTTGGTTTCATGAGCTGAAACAAGCTCCCAGAAATATTCCATACGTGCACAAAGCCTATTTCTCATTTTGTGCACAAATTGGTTTACATCCTCCTTTGCCAAGATACTCCATCTACCTGACAGGTGTGGCATATCAATAAGCTGATGAAACACAGCATTATTACACATGTGCACCTTGTGCTGGGGGACTAAAGGTGTGCTGTTTTGTCACACAATGCTGCAGATAAGTTGTAGGGAGTGTGCCATTGGCATGCCGGATGCAGGAAATGTCCACCAGAGTTGTTGCCAGCTAATTTAATTTCCCCACAGTAAACTACCAATGTCATTTTAGAGAATTTTGCAGTAGGTCCAACCGGCTTAACAACCGCAGAACACGTGGAGGTCTGGCATGGTTACACATCTGGCTTCTTCACCTGCAGGATCGTCTGAGACCAGCCACCTGGACAGCTGAAACTGGCGGTTTGCACGACTGAAGAATTTCTGTACAAATTGTTAGAAGCTCGGCTTCGTAACGGGCAAACGCTAAAGACTTGTCACCGGTTGAGCATGTTTGGGATGCTCTGGATCGACATGTACAACAGCGGGTTCTTGTTCCTGCCTAAATACAGCAACTTTACACATTCATTGAAGAGGAGTGGGACAACATTCCACTATCAACTGCCTGATCAACTCTCGGAAGGAGATGTGAGGCAAATGGTGTTCACACCAGATACCGACTAGTTTTCTTATCCACACCCTTCTTTTTTTAAGGTATCTGTGACCAACAGATGCATATCTGTATTCCCAGTCATGTGAAATCTATAGATTAGGGCCTAATGAATTTAAGTTGGCTGATTTCCTGAACTGTAATTCAGTAAAATCTTTGAAATTGTTGCACGTTGCGTTTATATTTTTGTTCAATATATAATAACTAGGAGCAACTATTCCTCTTTATTTCTATTTCCCTCTTTCTCTGCCCTTTCTCTATTCCCTCTCACTTTTCTTCACATTCATGCACAAACTTGTTTTATTTTCTATTTCAGAATACGGCTACTACATTTCCTCTCCTCAGTCTACCTATTTCAGAATGTTATTTAGATAATTAGTGGAATTAAATTGTAACATGTTTAAATCCTAATATGTAGGCAAATGTGTATTTTAAGTAATCTTACATGTAAAGGTTATAATATATGCTGGGCCATAAGTGCTGTGTTTTTGCGTGTTGGGTGAAGTTGCCTCTAGATGCTGATCTTGGGTCAGTTTTGAACTTTCCCCATAATGGCTACGGTTTGGATTTGGGGAGTTGAAACTGATTCTAGGTCTCTACCTAGGAAAATTTTAACCCCATAGCTTGTTTTCTTTGTGAAGTACTGTACTTTACGCCAGGCTGTCAGTAGCACCACATATAGGGGCGGAGCAGGAGATGTGGTGTATGCTACCTCCCCTTGAAAAAACAAGCTCTGTTACCACAGAACACCTGTCCTCCCTTTCTCCACTTCTCCCCCTCTATCCCTGTACGCCTCCTTTCTTCTCCCTCTCAGGCAAGCCTTCTCACACTCTTTTCTTCTCAGCCCAGTTCTTTGTCCATCGCTTCCATTGGTCTTCCTTGTTCTCTCCATTCTGCTCTCAGCCACTCACTCATTCTCTCCTGCACTGTCTTATCTGTATCAAGTTCTATGCTTTGTGTTCACCGTGTGACTGGCCTTAGAAACACAATATCAGCTGTTTCTCTCTTCCGTTGTGTCATAAGTGCACTCTATTCCCTACATAGTGGACTACTTTTGACCAAAATCCATAGAGCTCTGGTCAAAACTACTGAACTACATAGGGAATAGGGACCAATTTTGGATACACACATAGTATTGTGCTCCTCAATTTTTAATGTACTATATCTGTATTGTGTTCAACCTGTGTGACTAGCTTTAGAAACACAATATCAGCTATTTCTCTCTTCCGTTGTGTCATAATAGGCATCCCAAATGGGGATACATAGGGAATAGGGTGCCATTTGGGACAGACAGTCTTGTCCTCCTGTGGCCTATTTATCATATGGCTTCTGACAGACCTCAACAATTGTCAAACCATGAATAACCTCCAACTTGACTTGTTCTCAAATGGGCTGGTGCCTTAGTCTTTGAAAAAGCATGTTTAAAAAAAAATATGTCCCAGTCTGTCTCGTCCAGCTCAGTGATGTGGCAAAAACCTGTGGTCGCCGGTTAAATGGGTCTCTCAAATCCTGTACCCCTGGATTAAAATAGATGGGCCATGACTTCCGTCTCCAATGGTCACATTACCACTGGTGCATCCCAAATGGTACCCTATTCCTCTTATAGTGCACTACTTTTTTATCTGGGCCTACAGGGCTCTGGTCAAAAGCAGTGCACTATATAGGGAATAGCTTGGGATGCAGACAGCTTTTAAGCCCTACAGCAGTGTTTCCTGAGTGGTGGGTGAGGACTAGCTAGTAAATTGTGGCTAGTTCCTTCCGGATCGCTGCTAATGCAATCAATCAAATTCAAACATATGCAGTTGTCACAAAGTGCTTTACAGATACCCTGCTCTAAACCCCAAAGAGAAAAAGCACAGTGGCTAGGAAAAACTCTCTAGAAGGAAGGAACTTAGGAAGAAACCTCTAGAGGAACCAGGTTCATTCAAAAGGCTTTCAGTGGATCACAACTCAAATATGGAACCACTGCCCCTCAAAGAGAAACAATGAAACACCTGCCAGTTCAAAGAGGCAACTCTATTTACATATGAGCTCTGTGGACTACAACGCTCTATTGAGTAGTAACTGTTGCAAAACAGCTTTGCTATCAACAGCAATGCTGCTATAGGCAGTCTATAGGAGACCAATATGACTGTCAACCGTTCATATTGTTCTCACCTGCATATTCTCCCTATCATATTTCATGCATTCTTTCATCAAATAAGGGTTGTGTGTTTGAGGTGTGTCAGGAATGGAAAGATCACAAGGGAGTAGCTAACCACAAAGAAAGAGAACTTGATGGGAGAAATGGGAATGTAGTATTGAGTGGGAGTCTGGGAGAAGATGCACAATGGGCTCACATGGGCTTTTAGTAATAAACAGGGTTAACCGTTAACTTTACACACAATACACACCAAGGTCTATCCTCATGGCTGTGTCAGAACAGACCACCTCAATTCAAGACGGAAAGCTAGGCAGACATGGGGGTCGTTTTAAACAATCAAGACCCAGACAGTACCCGTTCTTTAGTGGAAGTAGAAGTAATGAAACATCTGTGTGGCCACAAAATGGCCAAGGTTTTATTAAGCCACAAGTAGGTAGACAAGGTCTCACTTCCCTGAAATCATCTAATACCTTAATATAACTTGAATGTTTTGCATTTCACCTTGACTACATTTTTTGTACTGTTACACTAATATCAAAACCACCGGAATGCTTCGCCTTTCCTGAGGTGCTGTTGCTATAAGTATTACTGTACTGTACTGGGAGTGTCTGCAGTGCTCACCAGCAAGCCGGGTATAGTTATCTTGGTGTTAGCAGAGCGGTGGCTACAAAGGTGGAATGTGAGTAAGCCTAAATGTGACTTAAAAGCACCGGTTACATTTGAGTCCAGCCAATAAAATAAACACGGACTACTTCTACGGATTTTTATGAATGACCGTATTCATCCCCAAGCACGCCCCCCAATCAATTTGTGGCCCTCTACTTAACTCCACCCATTTGGAATGTCTGGCCCGCTGCCCGAATGATAATTGGCTGGACATATGGCGACGCACGGGGCGGAGTTTCTGCGTAGCTCACGAGTTGGTATAAAGTAGATCAGGATACGCTCTCTGTTGAATGATTTTTTTTAGAGTGCTGTAACGATCTCGGGGAGGGGATGAAAATAACTGTTCTCTACACTTCAAGGACTTCTGTTCATCCAACGCGACTGTAGTCTATTCTTGAAAGAGGATTTAAAAGTTCAGAACTGTCTTCAAGCAGACTAATAACGGGGTCAGAGCTTGTTTTTTGACAACTGTCTACTGTTTCTTTGGGATTTTCAATAATTATGGCAAACCGTATCATCTTTGTTTTCTTGACAATGGCAGTCACCGGTCAGGTAAGTCGTATCACCTTGGCAGCTGTCAAATTAGTATGATTTTGATCATATGCAAATCATGCAACAATAGCAATGGATGAGTGGATTGCTTAGACTGTTTTGTAATGAGCAGTTGGCGTTGATTTCACTGTCATACACAAGTCATTGTATTTTAGAGAGACACAAGTGAGAACTTTGTCTACTGTGTCTACTTTGTCTACTGTTTTTTCTGTTAACTGAAGATATATATTTTGAAACTGCTGACACCTACAGACTATTTGGTAACACTTTTACAGGAGTGCCACTGAGTAACTGCTCGTGTAATTACAGTGTAACAATTTTTGTAATTACTCATTGTTACAATTAGTTACAATGTACTTACAGTAGTAATCCTTAACCCTAACCCAGTGTTCTAATGAGTAATTACAATACTGGTGATTACAGGAATCATCAGTTATAAGGGCACAGTAATGTAAAATGTGACTGACTTTTTTTGCAGCCTACCAGTCTCCTACCTTGAATTGTCTTTTTTTTATAGGCATGTGTGTGCTTGTCAAATAACTTTGACTCACTGTCTGAGGGTGGGACTTTTTACATACAGTTGATTTTTATTTTTTTTACTGGAAGAAGTTTGCACGGAAGACTAATGTGCTGTTACTCGATTCACGAGTTGGCAGGGGATTGGGTACAACACTTAAACAGCTGCCGAGACAGACAAGACATCCACGGGGATGAAGGGGTAGAAATGATATGAGCAAATTAAATTGACTACTTCAAATTGAAGTTCAAGTACGTACATTCATTGTAAACGGTGTTCAAAACCACTCCAAAGGGGACACAATAATCATTTGACATCTCACAATGACTATAAAATTATCACAATAGACTCCTAGAGCATCTATATCACTAGTAGTGTTTTACCCATGAAGGCAGACCACGGCAAGAAATTACATGACAAAAATGACTTCCTTTCCTATGCTTCTCTGTTTATGCCTATGGACCTAAAACTCTCCTCTACCCCCCCCCCCCCCCCCCCCCCTTCCTCTCTCCTCCCCACACCTCCAGGTGGGTGCCAGCTGCCCGGCGGTATGTGAGTGTCCAGCCATGCCCCTCTCGTGCCTCCCCCGGGGTGAGTGCGGTGGCCGACGGCTGTGGGTGCTGCAAGGTGTGTGCCTCCCAGCTGAACCAGGACTGCAGCCCCACGATGCCCTGCGACCACCACAAGGGACTGGAGTGCAACTACGGCAATGACGTGACCCTGGCCCAGGGCATCTGCAGGGGTAAGGCTGTGTTAGGGGGAGGAAGTGGGGCGTTTGGAAGTGTGTATTGTAGAAGTGTTGGGATTCAAAGTGTGTAATGAAGGTTGTAGATATTCAGTGTTGGAACTATGATGAGGTGTAAATAGTGTATATCTTGTCAAGTGTGATGTGTAGTAGTTAGTTGATGCTGAGTTTTTATGTGATAGCATCTTAGGGTGTATGAGAAACATTACTGTAGGACTCAACCATGTGTTGAACGTCACCACAGCCCCAGGACTTAACACGTTGTATCCCAGTGGGGGAGGATATTTGGATGTTAAGTAGATTCCTTATGGAGCTTGAACTAGTTCTATCTACATCAAACCAAGATTCCAATCCTTCATAGACTAAGATTGGAGGCTGCCACCGTGTCCATGACATGCAGACAATGAGACTCTTCTGGATTCTTACTCACAAGACTTCCTTTCTCTTGACCTCCCTCTAGATCGAAGTGTTCTCTCTGGGTTACAATCTGTGTGCCATGTTGGTGTCATTTATTGTGTGCTTGCTAGTTGTTAAGGGGAGGATTGAGTAAAGGTGGTTTCAGCTTGTGTATCTGGAGTATATGACAGATTCGTCCCAGTCATACCTGGGATTGTTAGTGGAAGTTCTTGTACTTTGACTTTAAAACACATCCTCATATTTAGACTCTCCAGAGACATGGATGGATGGTTCCCAAAATACCCCCTCGTTACATGATAGCACATTACACACTGTAGACAGTAAGCAGTTCCTTGGTCCTACTGATGTTTTTATGTGTATGTAAATCATAAATATGTTACTACCTCAAAGTGGTCTTAGTATCCATCTAAATTGCCCCTAAAGGAATTATGAAGTTGAATTGAACTGTACTGTACTGTACTGTACTGTACTGTACTGTACTGTACTGTACTGTACTGTACTGTACTGTACTGTACTGTACTGTACTGTACTGTACTGTACTGTACTGTACTGTACTGAACTGAACTGAATTCAATGCATTCTCCTCATTTCCCTCTCTTAACAGCAAGAAAGGAGGGTCGTACGTGTGAGTATAACGGGAGGATCTACCAAAACGGTGAGAATTTCCGCGCCGGCTGTAAACACCAGTGTACCTGCATCGACGGCGTCGTGGGCTGTTCCCTGCTCTGTTCCAACAGTCTGCCCCCCGCCATCCCCTCTTGCCCCTACCCCCAGCTGGTCAGGGTGCCAGGGCAGTGCTGCTTCACTGTGGACTGCCACAAGGGTACCTGGCGCCTTCCCCCCACCCAGCAACATCGCCAACCAACACAACCCAAACCTCATCCAGACCAGTACCAGCTGGATAACACACTGGGCAATGAGCTGGTGGAGAGAGGCAAGGGCTGGGAAAATGAACAAGGCTACAAGCACCTGCCTGGTGAGGAGCTGTTGCACTCTTGACATTGACCAAATGCATTGTTATTGATCATGATAGATACTTGGCTGTAGCTTATCATGTACACTGAGTGATCATCGCTAGCACTATTAGCATTTTTGGTATAATAGTTGAGGACTATTGGTCGATAGTTACTCATGTTTGTCTATACATCAGTCAGTCATGTATCCTGGTTTCTTCCCTCTGAGGTATATTCTCCCTGTAACCCCCTTCCTTCCTTCCCTTTGTCTCTCATGCTCCTCTTCCTCCCACCCTTCCCAGTATGGAAGAATTCGTTGGAGAAGTGTGTTGTCCAGACAACGGACTGGTCACATTGCTCACGAAGCTGTGGGATGGGAGTGTCCTCGCGCATCACCAACGACAATGCCCAGTGTAAGCTGGATAGAGAGACGCGCCTCTGCACCATCCGGCCCTGCGGTGACGTAGCCTTCCCGCCCAAGGTGAGTTCCATATTTAGACAACGCAGTGGGCAACTGTAGTGTGTGTCTGTGTGCCCATCAGTGTGACTGCACATATTTTCATCCATCACCATCATCATCCCAGGCAGTAACAATATCTCCGTTATCATTTACTGATCTCATATCACTTTGATAACAAACCCACAACCCCCTAGACTGTTTCCTCTGCGGAGCACGTCCCGGTGGGAACAGACTAGCGTTGATTTACTCACAGTGGCGGTGGCGCCCTTTTAAATATAGTCCCCTCCACCCCACCCATGGCATTCCTGCCAAGCAACTGTCCATAGCTAGGCGCCTGGGCCCTGTGCACTCAGCCAGGGAGATGGTGTGTCTATATTAATCCTCATCTGTTTCTCTGGATCAGTGCATGTGACCCAAATGCCACACCCTATTCCCTATTTAGTGCACTACTTTTGACCAGGACGCATAGGGCTCCTGACAGTGCCCATAAGGCTCTGGTCAAAAGTAGGGAATAGGGTGCCATTTGGGATGCACCACTGTGGGCTGGGAGATTATAGCTGATTTACCACTGAGACTAATAAGGCCTCTGTCTGTCTTGAGTGCGAGATTAATGAGTTTCAGTGAATTTGATTTAAAACTTTTTTGTCACTGTGTTCAGTTAATTTCATAACTTTACTATAATTGAATAAACTTCAGTTTCGTTTTCAGTACTGACACTTTGTTAGTGATAAGTGATAAGTTCATGATGATTTGGTTGCATTAGCCCTCCGGACATTTAATTCAAAGATGTTTTAAAGATGTCTGCAAAAGTTTGTCATTTTAGTGAAACAATACAGGTGCCCCAACAGTACAGCATGAAACTTTTACTTTCCTCTGCCCTCTCTGACTATCTATCTCCCTCTTTCTCTCATCCTCTCATCCCCCTCCTCCTTCTCTTCCCTTTACAGAAGGGCAAGAAGTGCTCCCCGACTCCAAAAGCCCCAGAACCCATGCGTCTGTCGTATGGCGAGTGTCAGAGTGTCCGCCTCTACCGGCCCAATTACTGCGGCGTGTGTACGGATGGCCGCTGCTGCTCGCCGCGTCGCACGCGCACCGTTCCTGTGACTTTTGTGTGCCCGGACGGCGAGCGTTTCCAGAGAGACGCCATGTTCATCCAGTCGTGCAAGTGTAGCAAGGAATGCGGCCATCTCAACGAAGTGGCCTTGCCACCACAGCACTGGATGTATGGAGACACACATAAGTTCATCGACTAGCTTGAAAGTGTTTTAACAGAATCCTCAAACTTGACTGAGAACATTGACAAGGGAAGGGTGACATTTAAAAATTAAATACCATGGGCCTTGAGGGTGTTTTTCTCTGCAGGCCTCAAATAACAGAACTGAGCTTCACAATGGGCTCAGTGAAAGCCTGGCACTATAGTAGCAAACCCCCAAATAGTAAAGTACTTACTGTATGTTTGACTGGAGTGGTTTTGATTGACAGGTGATCCATTCACTCCTGAATGTTCCTCAGACATGGCTCTGAACTCCGGCCTACAGTCCCACCTGGCGTGTTTGTTTAGTTACGGTGTGACATAACGAGTTGCTAGGGCCTTCACAGCAACGACAGAGAGAAACAGATGAGAAACGGATGACAACACAGCACTGTTGTAGAATAGAAACGCATGAAGGAACTGTACAGGGTTATTTGCTGTATAAAGTGATATGATGCTTTGCCTACACTAACCAGGGTCATTTTCACTAGGCACCGAATGGAAGAAAAGAGTCTGACACGGGGAGGGACAAGCTGAAGTTGTTCAATAATAAATACTTGCTTTGGTTATCCGTTGCAAAACATTTTGCTAGGGTGTGCACTAAGACTACAACCCAGCTCTATGAGGGCTGGCGGGATACTGGGGCATAACTCAATGCACTGAGAACAGTGACTTTAGAAGATAAGTGACGTCAAGTCTGGATGGGCTGAAACGTCTTGACGAAGAGACTGACAAGATGGAGCATTTAGCTCAGCGCAGGGTACTCTAGTATTAACATTATTTATTCATATTCTTGTCCAAAGAACTTGACACGAACTCTCTGCAGTAGAGAGTGACGTTCAGTGTAGTTGGGATGATAAACCTCTGTTTTGAGACGGCTCATGTGAGAGGTGGTAATGAAATAAATGTGTCTCAAATGGCACACTATTCCCTATATAGTGCACAAAGTAGTTCTCTATGCAGGGAATGGTAATGATAGCCTGTCTCCACTGACTGCAGTACTAAAAGGAGCTCTGTCTGTAAATGAGACGTGTTCAGAAATGACTGGCCCAATACCAATTCACTTCAAATGACCTCTAATCTCTTACCAGATTCAGATGAGTTTTATTAACATGAATGACAAAGTCACTGTTGCTAAAGCGAAGTGAGATAATGTAATCAATAATACCAGTAAACATAATGAATACATAATAATAATAGAGAATAATCAATGAATAACATTGGCAAATAATTTTCAATATTGTGTATATGTTTGGGATTCATTCATGTATTGTATGCTGTTCCTGAAATCTGAAAAACTATTGCTTATACATCTTTAAATATGATTTGTTACTCAAACTGTCAAATGAAATGTTTTACAATAAAAATGTTATACAATTGTACAACGTCTACTTCAAATGTGGGTTTGTCATAACTGAGAATATGTAGCCCGGCTATTAATTAATATGGCACTAGTTGTTGACATGATACAAAGCTGACCTGCCTGCTTCAGAGTTTCAGTTACATGTGATGTTTTATTTGAACTTGGCTTGTATCATTTCAAATTCTTTCATTTGGCAGTTATTTGATTAGCAAGAGGTTGATCAACTGAAAGCATTTGCAAAACACACCTTGGCTGCTGACATTTTTGGGAATGTGTTAAAGGGATAGTTCACCCAAATGACATATTGGTTTCCTTACCCTGTTCGCAATCTGTGGGCAAGGTAAGACAGTCACTGGTTTTGTTTTGTTTGCATGGTCACTGTTTCCACTATTGGCACAAATCCAATGCAAGTCAATGGTACTGATATAAGCATTTTTCATGCTTCATGTCCAAATCATCTATAGTAACTTCTCCGAGCTACACAATCAATTTGAGATACTTTAGGATGATTTGGTCAGTAAGCACAAAACAATGCTAATATCAGTACCTTTGTGCCACACATGCAAAACAAATGTAGGATTTGGAGACAGTCACCAGGTAAACAAAAACCAAGCATGGATTGCTATCATACCTTGTCCACAGACTGCTAACAATAAGGAAACCAGTAGCCTGTATGCCATTTTGTAATTTGGGTGAGCTATCATTAACAGCGGACTAATGAACAAAATACTAAACTGTTCCTTTAAGACTACACCTTTAAGGCTGAGCCTGGGTGAAAAAAAAATGCTAAAAAGCCACTCTGTTATTTTTATCACTGAACAGGAACTCCAGTATTGATTACATCAACACAAACAGACAGGGCATGGGTGGATGCTGGGGGGTGCACGGACTAGACCAGTCAGTATGGGGCAGAATGTATGGAGAGACCCATTGGGGACCATAGACATTGAGGTTTAGGTGGTTTAGACCTATTATTAAATGTATTGAATAGTATCTGCTTTATAGTGTACTGAACACACAGATATCACAGGACAACACTGACATTCTCACATAATCATATGCAGACATTTACAATAAAAAGCATGTTATGTGGACATCCAAATCTGAAAAACTGAAACGTGCAGTAGGCTGCTCATTCAGGACAAAAAGAAATGTGTCTCGAACAACTTCGCCCTCAGGTGGTGATTTTTTAACAGTATAATAGGTTTGGGCGAAATTGGCAACCTTACCTGTCATCAACTCCCAGTTTATCAAAAATTATCCTTCTGGATTTCGCATATCGGATAGGATTAAATGCACGGAATTATGACTAGGACGGCTGTCCCCATTCAAATCAATGATTCGTCCGTTATGTTCATAATATTTTTATCCATTTAATCCTGGCTGCTGTTTATGGGTTTTTCCCGCTCGCGCTAGTGTATCCAGGTCCTCGCGCTCTACAGAGTTCGTGAAGTCACGCACATGCTGCTGTCGGGCGCGCCAGTGCAGCGGTGGTTCTCGCCTCCGGGATGGCGCCCTCTGTTTCGGTGTTCAAGTCGGGTTTTCAACCTCAGGACAACAAACTTCCGATGGAAAGTGTCCTTCCCGAAGCGGAGCAGCTCCTGCTGTTCCTCAGGAAACTCAAAGAGGTTTTCGACTTGTGCGACGAGGATTCGGATGGTTATATTCGCGTGGAGCATTTCGTAAACCTCGGTTCACAGTTCGGCCAAGGAGACGAGGTAATATAAATCCCAATCAAGCATCACCTGGTGTTTTATGGAGTAACGTTGCGCTACAGTATCGTTTGTTTATACGTTTAAAGGCTTCGTTTCTATGTTTCTTGTTGTGTTTTATGTTGTGTAGACTATGTTATTACACATGCATAGATATTTACTTACAATATACTAATTCATTCATGTTTGGCTATTCAGAACATATAGCCTATACCATAAAGTGGAACAGACTCTTTGTACCAAAAGCTGAACAAAGCTTACACCTGTAAAAGTATATTTTCTTGGATGCTAAAAAAACAAGATAGACGTGAGATTTTATTTTCAAGTAACTATTAACGTTAGAACTAGTTCACAGTGTGGCTGTGGAGGAGAGTACAGTAACACTTTCCAGTGAGATCATCTGATTCAGCCTTTCTCTCCCATTCCTTGTATTCAGGCTCCAATTTTGGCCCAAAAAGTGAAACTCATTTTCGTCCAAATGTGTTATTATGTGGTAGAGAAATTAGGTCAACTACTGAGAGAGAGAGACTGGAAAATAGGCTAATTGTGTTCTTCTGACGGTATTAATGGACTATAGCCAACAGCTCTCAATTGCATCAGCCTTTTGATATTTAATATAATGTGTCAGCCTCAACATAGTAATAAACATAGGCAGACAGGTTTGTTTTAGTAAAGGAGTTTTCTCTGTTATAAATTAGGCTTAACACAAGCCTTCTGCCATTTGTCATGGCATGGCTGCGCTCTGCTGAACTGGGCTGAGTGATTGTGTGAGCAGGGAGCGAGCATGCATAGACCTGCCTGTGTAGATTCAGAAACATATATATAGCCTAGACTAGAAACAGCACAAAGCACCCAAGATACTTTATCTTACCCTAACCCGTCACTGACCTGCTCTGTCTGAATAATAATTGTGTGCAATGAATTGGCACTCTCTTTATGTGAACAATTAACTATTTTAATTGGCGCTCTGTATCTTTGTAAATGTAATTAGGTTGGTAATAGACCACTTTGCCTGTCTCCATACAGGCTTTTTCCAGTAAGAATGATTCATAGGCTGTGTCCGAAATGGCACCCTATTCCCTATATAGTGCACTACTTTTGACCAGAACCCTGTGGGTCCTGGTCCCCCTTGTCAAAATAGGGTGCCATAGTGTGCATACACAGGCAGATCTGCGTAGCTCTACAGGAGTCCATTGTCCTGCAGTGTGTCCTACTGTTCTGAGTGTGAGTTGGGGATGGATGCACTCAACTTCCCACAGGTTGTTAAGCATAAACTGATCTCAGGCCAGTTTTAATTGGACAACCCATACACTCCCGACTTTGTCATTGGCTAAATGATACCAGTTTGGTCTTGATGTTTTAACTGTTGTTGAATAATTAACAATGATACTGAAGTAAGGCCCATCCAAAAATAGGTTGTTGTTCACACAAGTCCCTTGTGTTCCAATGTATGTCACAGGGCTGGAACATTAGTGTTGATTGGCTCCCCCGTGTTCTGCTGCTTATCACTTCTCAGGAACATTAGCTCTGATTGGTTCCTTTGGGATGCTTTGCATGGACTGTGGGCAAATGGATCAAATCAAATTTTATTTGTCAAATGCGCCAAATACAACAGGTGTAGTAGACCTTACCGTGAAATACTTACTTACAAGCCCTTAACCAACAATGCAGTTCAAGAAATAAGAGTTAAGAAAATATTTACTAAATAAAATAAAGTACAAATAAAAAGTAACAGTAGAATTACATAACAATAATGAGGTTATATACAGGGGGGTCCAGTACCGAGTAAATGTGTGGGGGTACAGGTTAGTTGTGGTAATTTGTACATGTAGGTACGGGTAAAGTGACCATGCATAGCGAGCAGCAGCAGTGTAAAAACAAAGGGGTGGGGGGGATGGGGGGGTCAATGTATATAGTCCGGGTGTCCATTTGATTAATTGTTCAGCAGTTTATAGCTTGGGGGTAGAAGCTGTTCAGGAGCCTTTTGGACCTAGACTTGGTGCTCTGGTACCGCTTGATGATGATAGGGGTTAAAAAGGGGTGCTATTAATAGTAGGTAGTGTGGGTGTTCAACTATGCATGTAGCATCAACACTCCTCAGCAGATGTAGTGAATAAGTTTATATGGACACTGAATTCTCATGTTGGAACTACCTTAGTTCAAAATTAAATGAGCATTTGAGAAAGAGGCAGCTCGATGAAGCTAAATCTTTTCAGCTAAACAATTTCCCCAAAGCGCTTCTCTCAATAGTTTTATTAGACCACAATGTTCCACTCTGTTATTTGACCCTGATGGTCATCTATGAAAGTTTGAACATCTTGAAGAATGATTTGGCTTTAATGCCCATGTACTCTTATACTCTCTACCCAGCACATCCAGAAGAGGACTGGCCACCCCTCAGAGCCTGGTTCCTCTCTAGGTTTCTTCCTAGGTTCCTGCCTTTCTAGGGAGTTTTTCCTAGCCACTGTGCTTCTACATCTCCATTGCTTGCTGTTTAGAGTTTTAGGCTGGGTTTCTGTATAAACACTTTGTGACATCTGCTGATGTAAAAAGGGCTATATGAATACATTTGATTTGATTTGAGTTACGCACACAGAACATGATGCAGATGAGATTAAACCTGTCTGGACCTCTCAGTGCCCCACTGGCAACACGTAACCTCAACATCATCCTTTCACTGCTCCCATATTCTGACCTATCCTGTCCACTCATTCTATCCACCCATTCACAGACACACTGATCCCCTGCTCCTCCTAATCCAGCAGAACTGAGTTTAATCTACTAAAAACTCAGACTCACTGGTCCAAATCATCCAACACAATGGCCTTCATTTCACCCAGTACTTTCCTGTTGACCCAGTTGCCGTGCCGACAGTAACTAGGGCATTAGAGCCGTAATCGTCTGGTGTGTGTTTTGACTGACAGCTGGCTGACACAGTGAGGGATGGTGATGCACAGCTGTATAGCAGAGGTTGGACAGATGGGAGCGAGGACCCATTGTGTGTGTGTGGTCTGTTGAAGGACTGTCTCCCACCACATTCTCAGACACACGCACACAAATGTACGAGCATACACGTACACACACAAACACACGCATACGCAAGCACGCACACACACACAATCTCTCTGGTATTCACACAGTCATTCTCAGTCACTAGCAGGTCTCTATCCCCAGCATTTACCATTTCATGACACTGTTTTACCAGCCCCAGTCTAAAAGTAGGAGTTGAAAGAGTTGCAGGCAGCATCTAAAGTGCATTAAATGCATAATTCATGAGCACTGCTTCAGCCCACATGAAAGATGTGGATGTGGGTTGATGGTGGGAGCGGCTACAGAGTTGCATACATTTCCTCCATCACAGGGAGTGCAGGTCGGTACTATGGGCTGTTTACAGTAAGATACACCCTCTGTCTCCCCCTCCTCACTTTCACGTTGACTATTACACAGGATCATCAACCAAGATCTACCAGTTCACCTCTGACTGGTATTGGCTGGTTTTATTTATTAACTGTATTTTTTTTTATTTCACTTTTATTTAACCAGGTAGACTAGTTGAGAACAAGTTCTCATTTACAACTGCGACCTGGCCAAGATAAAGCAAAGCAGTTCGACACATACAACAACACAGAGTTACACATGGAATAAACAAACATACAGTAGAAAAAGTCTATATACAGTGTGTGCAAATGAGGTAGGATAAGGGAGGTAAGGCAATAAATAGGCCATGGTGGCGAAGTAGTTACAATATATCAATTAAACACTGGAATGGTAGATGTGCAGAAGATGAATGTGCAAGTAGAGATACTGGGGTGCAAAGGAGCAAGATAAATAAATAAATACATTATGGGGATGAGGTAGTTGGATGGGCTATTTACAGATGGGCTATGTACAGGTGCAGTGATCTGTGAGCTGCTCTGACAGCTGGTGCTTAAAGCTAGTAAGGGAGATATGAGTCTCCAGCTTCAGTGATTTTTGCAGTTTGTTCCAGTCATTGGCAGCAGAGAACTGGAAGGAAAGGTGGCCAAAGGAAGAATTGGCTCTGTTGAGTCTGCCGATAAGAATGTGGTGATTGACAGAGTCGAAAGCCTTGGCCAGGTTGATGAACATGTCTCTTATCGATGGCAGTTATGATATCGTTTCTGTATATATACACACATATATATATATATATATATATATATTTACATTTACATTTACATTTAAGTCATTTAGCAGACGCTCTTATCCAGAGCGACTTACAAATTGGTGCATTCACCTTATGACATCCAGTGGAGCAGTCACTTTACAATAGTGCATCTAAAACTTAAGGGGGGGGGGGGTGAGAGGGAATACTTATCCTATCATAGGTATTCCTTAAAGAGGTGGGGTTTCAGGTGTCTCCGGAAGGTGGTGATTGACTCCGCTGTCCTGGCGTCGTGAGGGAGTTTGTTCCACCATTGGGGGGCCAGGGCAGCGAAAAGTTTTGACTGGGCTGAGCGGGAGCTGTACTTCCTCAGTGGTAGGGAGGCGAGCAGGCCAGAGGTGGATGAACGCAGTGCCCTTGTTTGGGTGTAGGGCCTGATCAGAGCCTGGAGGTACTGAGGTGCCGTTCCCCTCACAGCTCCGTAGGCAAGCACCATGGTCTTGTAGCGGATGCGAGCTTCAACTGGAAGCCAGTGGAGAGAACGGAGGAGCGGGGTGACGTGAGAGAACTTGGGAAGGTTGAACACCAGACGGGCTGCGGCGTTCTGGATGAGTTGAAGGGGTTTAATGGCACAGGCAGGGAGCCCAGCCAACAGCGAGTTGCAGTAATCCAGACGGGAGATGACAAGTCCCTGGATTAGGACCTGCGCCGCTTCCTGTGTGAGGCAGGGTCGTACTCTGCGGATGTTGTAGAGCATGAACCTACAGGAACGGGCCACCGCCTTATATACACACACACACACACACACACACACACACACACACACACACACACACACACACACACACACACACACACACACACACACACACACACACACACACACACACACACACACACACACACACACACACACACACACACACACAGTGGGGCAAAAAAAGTATTTAGTCAGCCACCAATTGTGCAAGTTCTCCCACTTAAAACGATGAGAGAGGCCTGTAATTTTCATCATAGGTACACTTCAACTATGACAGACAAAATCTGAAAAAATGACAGAAAATAAATCCAGAAAATCACATTGTAGGATTTTTTATGAATTTGTTTGCAAATTATAGTCACGCCTTGGTCATTGTATTTTGTGTTTTTGTTATATGTTTGGGTAGGCCAGGGTGTGACATGGGTTTATATGTTGTTTTCGTATTGGGGTTTGTAGTATTTGGGATCGCGGCTAATTAGGGGTGTTGTATAGGCTTGGCTGCCTGAGGCGATTCTCAATTGGAGTCAGGTGCTTATCGTTGTCTCTGATTGGGAACCGTATTTAGGCAGCCTGAGTTTCGCTTTGTATTTTGTGGGTGTTTGTTCCTGTCTCTGTGTTGTAGTCAGCAGATAGGCTGTAATTAGTTTCACCGTCCGTTCTGTTGTTTTTGTATTTCAGTTATTTCATGTACCGCTATTCTGTTCATTAAAGTCATGAGTAACCTACACGCTGCATTTCGGTCCGACTTTCTTCATTCAACAGACGAACGCCGTTACAATTATGGTGGAAAATAAGTATTTGGTCAATTACAAAAGTTTATCTCAATACTTTGTTATATACCCTTCGTTGGCAATGACAGAGGTCAAACGTTTTCTGAAGTCTTCACAAGGTTTTCACACACTGTTGCTGGTATTTTGGCCCATTCCTCCATGCAGATCTCCTCTAGAACAGTGATGTTTTGGGGCTGTTGCTGGGCAACACGGACCTTCAACTCCCTCCAAAGATTTCCTATGGGGTTGAGATCTGGAGACTGGCTAGGCTACTCCAGGTCCTTGAAATGCTTCTTACGAAGCCACTCCTTCGTTGCCCGGGCGGTGTGTTTGGGATCATTGTCATGCTGAAAGACCCAGCCACGTTTCATCTTCAATGCCCTCGCTGATGGAAGGAGGTTTTCACTCAAAATCTCACGATACATGGCCCCATTCATTCTTTCCTTTACACGGATCAGTCGTCCTGGTCCCTTCGCAGAAGAACAGCCCCAAAGCATGAGGTTTCCACCCCATGCTTCACAGTAGGTATGGTGTTCTTTGGATGCCACTCAGCATTCTTTGTCCTCCAAACACGAGTTGAGTTTTTACCAAAAAGTTATATTTTGGTTTCATCTGACCATATGACATTCTCCCAATCTTCAGACGGGCCTGGACATGTACTGGCTTAAGCAGGGGTATACGTCTGGCACTGCAGGATTTGAGTCCCTGGTGGCGTAGTGTGTTACTGATGGAAGGCTTTGTTACTTTGGTCCAAGCTCTCTGCAGGTCATTCACTAGGTCTCCCCGTGTGGTTCTGGGATTTTTGCTCACCGTTCTTGTGATCATTTTGACCCCACGGGGTGAGATCTTGCGTGGAGCCCCAGATCGAGGGAGATGATCAGTGGTCTTGTATGTCTTCCATTTCCTAATAATTGCTCCCACAGTTGATTTCTTCAAACCAAGCTGCTTACCTATTGCAGATTCAGTCTTCCCAGCCTGGTGCAGGTCTACAATTTTGTTTCTGGTGTCCTTTGACAGCTCTTTGGTCTTGGCCATAGTGGAGTTTGGAGTGTGACTGTTTCAAGTTGTGGACAGGTGTCTTTTATACTGATAACAAGTTCAAACAGGTGCCATTAATACAGGTAAGGAGTGGAGGACAGAGGAGCCTCTTAAAGAAGAAGTTGCAGGTCTGTGAGTGCCAGAAATCTTGCTTGTTTGTAGGTGACCAAATACTTATTTTCCACCATAATTTGCAAATCAATTCATTAAAAAATCCTACAATGTGATTTTCTGGATTTTTTAATAATTGTCTGTCATAGTGTACCTATGATGAAAAATACAGGCCTCTCTCATCTTTTTAAGTGGGAGAACTTGCACAATTGGTGGCTGACTAAATACTTTTTTGCCCCACTGTGTGTGTGTGTGTGTGTGTGTGTGTGTGTGTGTGTGTGTGTGTGTGTGTGTGTGTGTGTGTGTGTGTGTGTGTGTGTGTGTGTGTGTGTATGTATATATATATATATATATATATATATATATATATACACACGTACATACACACAGATACATACACACACAGTCTTATGCATTCATGATGTGTGCTCTATATGAGTGACATCCTCTGTGTGAAGAGCCGTACTTCAGATTTAGGTCATAACAACATGAGGTGTGTTGTAGTGACTCAGTAGTGATTCAGAGAGGGACTGTTAGAACAGGTGGTGGTGGGAGGCTCACAGCTACAGGTCACACACACACACACACACACACACACACACACACACACACACACACACACACACACACACACACACACACACACACACACACACACACACACACACACACACACACACACACACACACACACACACACACACACACACACACACACACACACACACACACACACACACACACAGCTGTCAGCGAGAGTCAGACATTGACAGGTTGTTTACAATTTCATCTGTACGTTTGCATATATTCTCTTTGTATTATATGAAGCCAAACCCATGACAAATTGTTTTTGTTCAGCCGTTTTGTTGCCTGTCCCATGTTCTCCAGGTGAAGACGTTGGCCAAATGCTTGGACCCCAATGCTCAGGGCAGGATCAACTTCAAGGACTTCTGCCATGGAGTGCTGGCTATCAAAGGTAGGAATGAGGCATGGACAGGGAGCCAACCATCGGCAACTGCATAATGCAGTTTTACTGGTGTGTGTGTGTGTGTGTCTGCGTGCATGTGCATCCATGCATATGGTGTCTTCCCACTGAGGCAGAAGAGCATCATTCAGCAACACTATTCTGCCATTACTGTCCTATTCAGGTTATAGATGCTGGGACTGAAGAGGATGGGTAACTCCTACTGCCTAGTTACCATGTAGTTACCATGGAGTAGAGTTGAGTCACATGTTCATACATACACAGCCTACCTACAAAATGGTATTGTGCTCAAACAATATTGTATTCTTTTTCATAAGAAGGTAGTGTAGCTCAAACCCCCAAAATATTTTTTTTTCTGAGAGAACCAATCAAAGATCAGCCAGAAATACAGTGCCTTGTGAAAGTATTCGGCCCCCTTGAACTTTGAGACCTTTTGCCACATTTCAGGCTTCAAACATAAAGATATTAAACTGTATTTTTTGTGAAGAATCAACAACAAGTGGGACACAATCATGAAGTGGAACGACATTTATTGGATATTTCAAACTATTTTAACAAATCAAAAACTGAAAGATTAGGCGTGCAAAATTATTCAGCCCCTTTACTTTTAGTGCAGCAAACTCTCTCCAGAAGTTCAGTGAGGATCTCTGAATGATCCAATGTTGACCTAAATGACTAATGATGATAAATTACAATCCACCTGTGTGTAATCAAGTCTCCATATAAATGCACCTGCACTGTGATAGTCTCAGAGGTCCGTTAAAAGCGCAGAGAGCATCATGAAGAACAAGGAACACACCAGGCAGGTCCGAGATACTGTTGTGAAGAAGTTTAAAGCCGGATTTGGATACAAAAAGATTTCCCAAGCTTTAAACATCCCAAGGAGCACTGTGCAAGCGATAATATTGAAATGGAAGGAGTATCAGACCACGGCAAATCTCCCAAGACCTGGCCGTCCCTCTAAACTTTCAGCTCATACAAGGAGAAGAATGATCAGAGATGCAGCCAAGAGGCCCATGATCACTCTGGATGAACTGCAGAGATCTACAGCTGAGGTGGAAGACTCTGTCCATAGGACAACAATCAGTCGTATATTGCACAAATCTGGCCTTTATGGAAGAGTGGCAAGAAGAAAGCCATTTCTTAAAGATATCCATAAAAAGTGTTGTTTAAAGTTTGCCACAAGCCACCTGGGAGACACACCAAACATGTGGAAGAAGGTGCTCTGGTCAGATGAAACCAAAATTGAACTTTTTGGCAACAATGCAAAATGTTATGTTTGGCGTAAACGCAACACAGCTCATCACCCTGAACACACCATCCCCACTGTCAAACATGGTGGTGGCAGCATCATGGTTTGGGCCTGCTTTTCTTCAGCAGGGACAGGGAAGATGGTTAAAATTGATGGGAAGATGGATGGAGCCAAATACAGGACCATTCTGGAAGAAAACCTGATGGAGTCTGCAAAAGACCTGAGACTGGGATGGAGATTTGTCTTCCAACAAGACAATGATCCAAAACATAAAGCAAAATCTACAATGGAATGGTTCAAAAATAAACATTGTTATGCAGGTGAGTGAGGACCCAAAAGCGACTTAACAGAAACAGAGTTTATTCAAGTCCAAACAGAAAATAACAAATCCTGAATCCTTAACAGGAAATGTCCAAACGGGGAATAACAGAAATCCTCTAGTCTGTAGAGGGGAATAACAGGATAAGCGGCCACAGACTGCAGGTCGCTTCGGGTAGGCGCAGGCCGTAGCTGACAGAGACACCTGCTCACACAGCATCTGATGAAGGCAAAAACACGACAGGACGGAACAAGAACACAGCACAGCAAACAAGGATCCGACAAGGACAGAAGCAGAAACGAAGAGAGAAATAGAGACTTAATCAGAGGGCAAAATAGGGGACAGGTGTGAAAGAGTAAACAAGGTCGTTAGGAGAATGAGGAACAGCTGGGAGCAGGAACGGAACGATAGAGAGAGAGAGGGAAAGAGAGAGGGAAAGAAACCTAATAAGACCAGCAGGGGAAACGAATAGAAGAGAAAGCACAGGGACAAGACATGACAATATATGACAAAACATGACAGTACCCCCCCACTCACCGAGCGCCTCCTGGCGCACTCGAGGAGGAACCCTGGCGGCAACGGAGGAAATCATCGATCAACGAACGGTCCAGCACGTCCCGAGATGGAACCCAACTCCTCTCCTCAGGACCGTACCCCTCCCAATCCACTAAGTACTGGTGACCACGTCCCCGAGAACGCATGTCCATGATCTTCTGGACCCTGTAGATAGGTGCGCCCTCGACAAGGACGGGGGGGACGAACGGGGGGCGCGAAGAAAAGGCTTGACACAGGAGACATGGAAGACTGGGTGGACGCGACGAAGATGTCGCGGAAGAAAAAAGTCGCACTGCGACAGGATTAACGACCTGAGAAATACGGAACGGACCAATGAACCGCGGGGTCAACTTGCGAGAAGCTGTCGTAAGGGGAAGGTTACGAGTGGAAAGCCATACTCTCTGACCGCGACAATACCTAGGACTCTCAATCCTACGTTTATTGGCGGCTCTCACAGTCTGCGCCCTATAACGGCAAAGTGCAGACCTGACCCTCCTCAAGGTGCGCTCACAACGTTGGACAAAAGCCTGAGCGGAGGGAACGCTGGACTCGGCGAGCTAGGACGAGAACAGAGGGGGCTGGTACCCAAGGCTACTCTGAAAAGGAGATAGCCCGGTTGCAGACGAAGGAAGCGAGTTGTGAGCGTATTCTGCCCAGGGGAGCTGTTCTGCCCAAGACGCAGGGTTTCGAAAAGAAAGACTGCGTAAGATGCGACCAATAGTCTGATTGGCCCGTTCTGCTTGACCGTTCCGGGATGAAAACCGGAAGAGAGACTGACGGAAGCACCAATCAAACGACAAAACTCCCTCCAAAACTGAGACGTGAATTGCGGACCTCTGTCCGAAACGGCGTCTAACGGAAGGCCATGAATTCTGAACACATTCTCAACAATGATTTGTGCCGTCTCTTTAGCGGAAGGAAGCTTAGCGAGGGGAATAAAATGAGCCGCCTTAGAGAACTTCCCCGCTGACGAAGGCAGACCGGTAATAAAGCCCTCCGCTTACTGATGAGCTCTGGCTTTTACTGGACATGAAATGACAAAATGTCCAGCAGAACCGCAATAGAGACAGAGGCGGTTGGTGATTCTCCGTTCCCTCTCCTTAGTCGAGATGCGAATACCTCCCAGCTGCATGGGCTCAACACCTGAGCCAGTGGGGGAGATGGTAGTGATAGTGATGCGGAGGGGGACACCGTTAACGCGAGCTCTCTTCCACGAGCTCGGTGACGAAGATCTACCCGTCGTTCTATGCGGATGGCGAGTTCAATCAAAGAATCCACGCTGGAAGGAACCTCCCGGGAGAGAATCTCATCCTTAACCTCAGCGTGGAGTCCCTCCAGAAAATGAGCGAGCAACGCCGGCTCGTTCCAGTCACTGGAGGCAGCAAGAGTGCGAAACTCTATAGAGTAATCCGTTATGGATCGATCACCTTGACATAGGGAAGCCAGGGCCCTGGAAGCCTCCTTCCCAAAAACTGAACGATCAAAAACCCGTATCATCTCCTCTTTAAAGTTCTGATACTCGTTAGTACACTCAGCCCTTGCCTCCCAGATAGCCGTGCCCCACTCACGAGCCCGTCCAGTAAGGAGAGATATGACGTAGGCGATACGAGCTCTACCCCTTGAGTATGTGTTGGGCTGGAGAGAGAACACAATATCACACTGGGTGAGAAAAGAGCGGCATTCAGTGGGCTGCCCAGAGTAACACGGTGGGTTATTAATTCTTGGTTCCGGAGACTCGGAAGCCCAGGAAGTAGCTGGTGGATCGAGACGGAGATTGTGAAACTGTCTTGAGAGGTCGGAGACCTGAGCGGCCAGGGTCTCAACGGCATGACGAGCAGCAGACAATTCCTGCTCGTGTCTGCCGAGCATCGCTCCCTGGATCTCGACGGCTGAGTTGCGAGGATCCGTAGTCGCTGGGTCCATTCTTGGTCGGATCCTTCTGTTATGCAGGTGAGTGAGGACCCAAAAAGCGACTTAACAGAAACAGAGTTTATTCAAGTCCAAACAGAAAATAACAAATCCTGAATCCTTAACAGGAAATGTCCAAACGGGGAATAACAGAAATCCTCTAGTCTGTAGAGGGGAATAACAGGATAAGCGGCCACAGACTGCAGGTCGCTTCGGGTAGGCGCAGGCCGTAGCTGACAGAGACACCTGCTCACACGCAGCATCTGATGAAGGCAAAAACACGACAGGACGGAACAAGAACACAGCACAGCAAACAAGGATCCGACAAGGACAGAAGCAGAAACGAAGAGAGAAATAGAGACTTAATCAGAGGGCAAAATAGGGGACAGGTGTGAAAGAGTAAACGAGGTCGTTAGGAGAATGAGGAACAGCTGGGAGCAGGAACGGAACGATAGAGAGAGAGAGGGAAAGAGAGAGGGAAAGAAACCTAATAAGACCAGCAGGGGGAAACGAATAGAAGAGAAAGCACAGGGACAAGACATGACAATATATGACAAAAC